>NW_027365201.1:0-131112 GCF_046119375.1 Phyllobates terribilis
CTTTATCATGCTAAGAGGAGCAGGAAAAAGCAAAAAATTTCAGAATTGCACCTTGCAATGCGGAGAAAATTACTGTTTGTGCATTTACAATATTCATTGATTTTTGCCATTGAAAAACGTCCAGAAATGATTGAAGCTACTGACTGAATGAAAGGAGCTGGCATCTCACTCTCTTTGAATCTTCTTTATCATGCTAAGAGGAGCAGGAAAAGCAAAAAATTTCAGAATTGCACCTTGCAATGCGGAGAAATTATTGTTTGTGCTTTTACAATATTCATTGATTTTTGCCATTGAAAAACATCATGTTATTCATATACCAGAAATGTTTGAAGCTACTGACTGAATGAAAGGAGCTGGCATCTCACTCTCTTTGAATCTTCTTTATCATGCTAAGAGGAGCAGGAAAAAGCAAAAAATTTCAGAATTGCACCTTGCAATGCGGAGAAATTACTGTTTGTGCATTTACAATATTCATTGATTTTTGCCATTGAAAAACGTCCAGAAATGATTGAAGCTACTGACTGAATGAATGGAGCTGGCATCTCACTCTCTTTGAATCTTCTTTATCATGCAAAGAGGAGCAGGAAAAAGCAAAAAATTTCAGAATTGCACCTTGCAATGCGGAGAAATTACTGTTTGTGCATTTACAATATTCATTGATTTTTGCCATTGAAAAACGTCCAGAAATGATTGAAGCTACTGACTGAATGAAAGGAGCTGGCATCTCACTCTCTTTGAATCTTCTTTATCATGCTAAGAGGAGCAGGAAAAAGCAAAAAATTTCAGAATTGCAACTTGCAATGCGGAGAAATTACTGTTTGTGCATTTACAATATTCATTGATTTTTGCCATTGAAAAACATCATGTTATTCATATACCAGAAATGATTGAAGCTACTGACTGAATGAAAGGAGCTGGCATCTCACTCTCTTTGAATCTTCTTTAACATGCTAAGAGGAGCAGGAAAAAGCAAAAAATTTCAGAATTGCACCTTGCAATGCGGAGAAATTACTGTTTGTGCATTTACAATATTCATTGATTTTTGCCATTGAAAAATGTCCAGAAATGATTGAAGCTACTGACTGAATGAAAGGAGCTGGCATCTCACTCTCTTTGAATCTTCTTTATCATGCTAAGAGGAGCAGGAAAAAGCAAAAAATTTCAGAATTGCACCTTGCAATGCGGAGAAATTACTGTTTGTGCTTTTACAATATTCATTGATTTTTGCCATTGAAAAACATCATGTTATTCATATACCAGAAATGTTTGAAGCTACTGACTGAATGAAAGGAGCTGGCATCTCACTCTCTTTGAATCTTCTTTATCATGCTAAGAGGAGCAGGAAAAAGCAAAAAATTTCAGAATTGCACCTTGCAATGCGGAGAAATTACTGTTTGTGCATTTACAATATTCATTGATTTTTGCCATTGAAAAACTGTCCAGAAATGATTGAAGCTACTGACTGAATGAAAGGAGCTGGCATCTCACTCTCTTTGAATCTTCTTTATCATGCTAAGAGGAGCAGGAAAAAGCAAAAAATTTCAGAATTGCACCTTGCAATGCGGAGAAATTACTGTTTGTGCATTTACAATATTCATTGATTTTTGCCATTGAAAAACGTCCAGAAATGATTGAAGCTACTGACTGAATGAAAGGAGCTGGCATCTCACTCTCTTTGAATCTTCTTTATCATGCTAAGAGGAGCAGGAAAAAGCAAAAATTTCAGAATTGCACCTTGCAATGCGGAGAAATTACTGTTTGTGCTTTTACAATATTCATTGATTTTTGCCATTGAAAAACATCATGTTATTCATATACCAGAAATGTTTGAAGCTACTGACTGAATGAAAGGAGCTGGCATCTCACTCTCTTTGAATCTTCTTTATCATGCTAAGAGGAGCAGGAAAAAGCAAAAAAATTCAGAATTGCACCTTGCAATGCGGAGAAATTACTGTTTGTGCATTTACAATATTCATTGATTTTTGCCATTGAAAAACGTCCAGAAATGATTGAAGCTACTGACTGAATGAAAGGAGCTGGCATCTCACTCTCTTTGAATCTTCTTTATCATGCTAAGAGGAGCAGGAAAAAGCAAAAAATTTCAGAATTGCACCTTGCAATGCGGAGAAATTACTGTTTGTGCATTTACAATATTCATTGATTTTTGCCATTGAAAAACATCCAGAAATGATTGAAGCTACTGACTGAATGAAAGGAGCTGGCATCTCACTCTCTTTGAATCTTCTTTATCATGCTAAGAGGAGCAGGAAAAAGCAAAAAATTTCAGAATTGCACCTTGCAATGCGGAGAAATTACTGTTTGTGCATTTACAATATTCATTGATTTTTGCCATTGAAAAACATGTTATCTATACCAGAAATGATTGAAGCTACTGACTGAATGAAAGGAGCTGGCATCTCACTCTCTTTGAATCTTCTTTATCATGCTAAGAGGAGCAGGAAAAAGCAAAAAATTTCAGAATTGCAACTTGCAATGCGGAGAAATTACTGTTTGTGCATTTACAATATTCATTGATTTTTGCCATTGAAAAACATCATGTTATTACCAGAAATGATTGAAGCTACTGACTGAATGAAAGGAGCTGGCATCTCACTCTCTTTGAATCTTCTTTATCATGCTAAGAGGAGCAGGAAAAAGCAAAAAATTTCAGAATTGCACCTTGCAATGCGGAGAAATTACTGTTTGTGCATTTACAATATTCATTGATTTTTGCCATTGAAAAACGTCCAGAAATGATTGAAGCTACTGACTGAATGAAAGGAGCTGGCATCTCACTCTCTTTGAATCTTCTTTATCATGCTAAGAGGAGCAGGAAAAAGCAAAAAATTTCAGAATTGCACCTTGCAATGCGGAGAAATTACTGTTTGTGCATTTACAATATTCATTGATTTTTGCCATTGAAAAACATCATGTTATTCATATACCAGAAATGATTTGAAGCTACTGACTGAATGAAAGGAGCTGGCATCTCACTCTCTTTGAATCTTCTTTATCATGCTAAGAGGAGCAGGAAAAAGCAAAAAATTTCAGAATTGCACCTTGCAATGCGGAGAAATTACTGTTTGTGCATTTACAATATTCATTGATTTTTGCCATTGAAAAATGTCCAGAAATGATTGAAGCTGCTGACTGAATGAAAGGAGCTGGCATCTCACTCTCTTTGAATCTTCTTTATCATGCTAAGAGGAGCAGGAAAAAGCAAAAAATTTCAGAATTGCACCTTGCAATGCGGAGAAATTACTGTTTGTGCATTTACAATATTCATTGATTTTTGCCATTGAAAAACATCATGTTATTCATATACCAGAAATGATTGAAGCTACTGACTGAATGAAAGGAGCTGGCATCTCACTCTCTTTGAATCTTCTTTATCATGCTAAGAGGAGCAGGAAAAAGCAAAAAATTTCAGAATTGCACCTTGCAATGCGGAGAAATTACTGTTTGTGCATTTACAATATTCATTGATTTTTGCCATTGAAAAACGTCCAGAAATGATTGAAGCTACTGACTGAATGAAAGGAGCTGGCATCTCACTCTCTTTGAATCTTCTTTATCATGCTAAGAGGAGCAGGAAAAAGCAAAAAATTTCAGAATTGCACCTTGCAATGCGGAGAAATTACTGTTTGTGCATTTACAATATTCATTGATTTTTGCCATTGAAAAACGTCCAGAAATGATTGAAGCTACTGACTGAATGAAAGGAGCTGGCATCTCACTCTCTTTGAATCTTCTTTATCATGCTAAGAGGAGCAGGAAAAAGCAAAAAATTTCAGAATTGCACCTTGCAATGCGGAGAAATTACTGTTTGTGCATTTACAATATTCATTGATTTTTGCCATTGAAAAACATCATGTTATTCATATACCAGAAATGATTGAAGCTACTGACTGAATGAAAGGAGCTGGCATCTCGCTCTCTTTGAATCTTCTTTATCATGCTAAGAGGAGCAGGAAAAAGCAAAAAATTTCAGAATTGCACCTTGCAATGCGGAGAAATTACTGTTTGTGCATTTACAATATTCATTGATTTTTGCCATTGAAAAACGTCCAGAAATGATTGAAGCTACTGACTGAATGAAAGGAGCTGGCATCTCACTCTCTTTGAATCTTCTTTATCATGCTAAGAGGAGCAGGAAAAAGCAAAAAATTTCAGAATTGCACCTTGCAATGTGGAGAAATTACTGTTTGTGCATTTACAATATTCATTGATTTTTGCCATTGAAAAACATCATGTTATTCATATACCAGAAATGATTGAAGCTACTGACTGAATGAAAGGAGCTGGCATCTCACTCTCTTTGAATCTTCTTTATCATGCTAAGAGGAGCAGGAAAAAGCAAAAAATTTCAGAATTGCACCTTGCAATGCGGAGAAATTACTGTTTGTGCATTTACAATATTCATTGATTTTTGCCATTGAAAAACGTCCAGAAATGATTGAAGCTACTGACTGAATGAAAGGAGCTGGCATCTCACTCTCTTTGAATCTTCTTTATCATGCTAAGAGGAGCAGGAAAAAGCAAAAAATTTCAGAATTGCACCTTGCAATGCGGAGAAATTACTGTTTGTGCTTTTACAATATTCATTGATTTTTGCCATTGAAAAACATCATGTTTGATTCATAATACCAGAAATGTTTGAAGCTACTGACTGAATGAAAGGAGCTGGCATCTCACTCTCTTTGAATCTTCTTTATCATGCTAAGAGGAGCAGGAAAAAGCAAAAAATTTCAGAATTGCACCTTGCAATGCGGAGAAATTACTGTTTGTGCATTTACAATATTCATTGATTTTTGCCATTGAAAAACGTCCAGAAATGATTGAAGCTACTGACTGAATGAATGGAGCTGGCATCTCACTCTCTTTGAATCTTCTTTATCATGCTAAGAGGAGCAGGAAAAAGCAAAAAATTTCAGAATTGCACCTTGCAATGCGGAGAAATTACTGTTTGTGCATTTACAATATTCATTGATTTTTGCCATTGAAAAACGTCCAGAAATGATTGAAGCTACTGACTGAATGAAAGGAGCTGGCATCTCACTCTCTTTGAATCTTCTTTATCATGCTAAGAGGAGCAGGAAAAAGCAAAAAATTTCAGAATTGCAACTTGCAATGCGGAGAAATTACTGTTTGTGCATTTACAATATTCATTGATTTTTGCCATTGAAAAACATCATGTTATTCATATACCAGAAATGATTGAAGCTACTGACTGAATGAAAGGAGCTGGCATCTCACTCCCTTTGAATCTTCTTTATCATGCTAAGAGGAGCAGGAAAAAGCAAAAAATTTCAGAATTGCACCTTGCAATGCGGAGAAATTACTGTTTGTGCATTTACAATATTCATTGATTTTTGCCATTGAAAAACGTCCAGAAATGATTGAAGCTACTGACTGAATGAAAGGAGCTGGCATCTCACTCTCTTTGAATCTTCTTTATCATGCTAAGAGGAGCAGGAAAAAGCAAAAAATTTCAGAATTGCACCTTGCAATGCGGAGAAATTACTGTTTGTGCTTTTACAATATTCATTGATTTTTGCCATTGAAAAACATCATGTTATTCATATACCAGAAATGTTTGAAGCTACTGACTGAATGAAAGGAGCTGGCATCTCACTCTCTTTGAATCTTCTTTATCATGCTAAGAGGAGCAGGAAAAAGCAAAAAATTTCAGAATTGCACCTTGCAATGCGGAGAAATTACTGTTTGTGCATTTACAATATTCATTGATTTTTGCCATTGAAAAACGTCCAGAAAGGATTGAAGCTACTGACTGAATGAAAGGAGCTGGCATCTCACTCTCTTTGAATCTTCTTTATCATGCTAAGAGGAGCAGGAAAAAGCAAAAAATTTCAGAATTGCACCTTGCAATGCGGAGAAATTACTGTTTGTGCATTTACAATATTCATTGATTTTTGCCATTGAAAAACGTCCAGAAATGATTGAAGCTACTGACTGAATGAAAGGAGCTGGCATCTCACTCTCTTTGAATCTTCTTTATCATGATAAGAGGAGCAGGAAAAAGCAAAAAATTTCAGAATTGCAACTTGCAATGCGGAGAAATTACTGTTTGTGCATTTACAATATTCATTGATTTTTGCCATTGAAAAACATCATGTTATTCATATACCAGAAATGATTGAAGCTACTGACTGAATGAAAGGAGCTGGCATCTCACTCTCTTTGAATCTTCTTTATCATGCTAAGAGGAGCAGGAAAAAGCAAAAAATTTCAGAATTGCACCTTGCAATGCGGAGAAATTACTGTTTGTGCATTTACAATATTCATTGATTTTTGCCATTGAAAAACGTCCAGAAATGATTGAAGCTACTGACTGAATGAAAGGAGCTGGCATCTCACTCTCTTTGAATCTTCTTTATCATGCTAAGAGGAGCAGGAAAAAGCAAAAAATTTCAGAATTGCACCTTGCAATGCGGAGAAATTACTGTTTGTGCTTTTACAATATTCATTGATTTTTGCCATTGAAAAACATCATGTTATTCATATACCAGAAATGTTTGAAGCTACTGACTGAATGAAAGGAGCTGGCATCTCACTCTCTTTGAATCTTCTTTATCATGCTAAGAGGAGCAGGAAAAAGCAAAAAATTTCAGAATTGCACCTTGCAATGCGGAGAAATTACTGTTTGTGCATTTACAATATTCATTGATTTTTGCCATTGAAAAACGTCCAGAAAGGATTGAAGCTACTGACTGAATGAAAGGAGCTGGCATCTCACTCTCTTTGAATCTTCTTTATCATGCTAAGAGGAGCAGGAAAAAGCAAAAAATTTCAGAATTGCACCTTGCAATGCGGAGAAATTACTGTTTGTGCATTTACAATATTCATTGATTTTTGCCATTGAAAAACGTCCAGAAATGATTGAAGCTACTGACTGAATGAAAGGAGCTGGCATCTCACTCTCTTTGAATCTTCTTTATCATGCTAAGAGGAGCAGGAAAAAGCAAAAAATTTCAGAATTGCACCTTGCAATGCGGAGAAATTACTGTTTGTGCTTTTACAATATTCATTGATTTTTGCCATTGAAAAACATCATGTTATTCATATACCAGAAATGTTTGAAGCTACTGACTGAATGAAAGGAGCTGGCATCTCACTCTCTTTGAATCTTCTTTATCATGCTAAGAGGAGCAGGAAAAAGCAAAAAAATTCAGAATTGCACCTTGCAATGCGGAGAAATTACTGTTTGTGCATTTACAATATTCATTGATTTTTGCCATTGAAAAACGTCCAGAAATGATTGAAGCTACTGACTGAATGAAAGGAGCTGGCATCTCACTCTCTTTGAATCTTCTTTATCATGCTAAGAGGAGCAGGAAAAAGCAAAAAATTTCAGAATTGCACCTTGCAATGCGGAGAAATTACTGTTTGTGCATTTACAATATTCATTGATTTATGCCATTGAAAAACGTCCAGAAATGATTGAAGCTACTGACTGAATGAAAGGAGCTGGCATCTCACTCTCTTTGAATCTTCTTTATCATGCTAAGAGGAGCAGGAAAAAGCAAAAAATTTCAGAATTGCAACTTGCAATGCGGAGAAATTACTGTTTGTGCATTTACAATATTCATTGATTTTTGCCATTGAAAAACATCATGTTATTCATATACCAGAAATGATTGAAGCTACTGACTGAATGAAAGGAGCTGGCATCTCACTCTCTTTGAATCTTCTTTATCATGCTAAGAGGAGCAGGAAAAAGCAAAAAATTTCAGAATTGCACCTTGCAATGCGGAGAAATTACTGTTTGTGCATTTACAATATTCATTGATTTTTGCCATTGAAAAACGTCCAGAAATGATTGAAGCTACTGACTGAATGAAAGGAGCTGGCATCTCACTCTCTTTGAATCTTCTTTATCATGCTAAGAGGAGCAGGAAAAAGCAAAAAACTTCAGAATTGCACCTTGCAATGCGGAGAAATTACTGTTTGTGCTTTTACAATATTCATTGATTTTTGCCATTGAAAAACATCATGTTATTCATATACCAGAAATGTTTGAAGCTACTGACTGAATGAAAGGAGCTGGCATCTCACTCTCTTTGAATCTTCTTTATCATGCTAAGAGGAGCAGGAAAAAGCAAAAAATTTCAGAATTGCACCTTGCAATGCGGAGAAATTACTGTTTGTGCATTTACAATATTCATTGATTTTTGCCATTGAAAAACGTCCAGAAATGATTGAAGCTACTGACTGAATGAAAGGAGCTGGCATCTCACTCTCTTTGAATCTTCTTTATCATGCTAAGAGGAGCAGGAAAAAGCAAAAAATTTCAGAATTGCACCTTGCAATGCGGAGAAATTACTGTTTGTGCATTTACAATATTCATTGATTTTTGCCATTGAAAAACGTCCAGAAATGATTGAAGCTACTGACTGAATGAAAGGATCTGGCATCTCACTCTCTTTGAATCTTCTTTATCATGCTAAGAGGAGCAGGAAAAAGCAAAAAATTTCAGAATTGCACCTTGCAATGCGGAGAAATTACTGTTTGTGCATTTACAATATTCATTGATTTTTGCCATTGAAAAACATCATGTTATTCATATACCAGAAATGATTGAAGCTACTGACTGAATGAAAGGAGCTGGCATCTTACTCTCTTTGAATCTTCTTTGTCATGCTAAGAGGAGCAGGAAAAAGCAAAAAATTTCAGAATTGCACCTTGCAATGCGGAGAAATTACTGTTTGTGCATTTACAATATTCATTGATTTTTGCCATTGAAAAACGTCCAGAAATGATTGAAGCTACTGACTGAATGAAAGGAGCTGGCATCTCACTCTCTTTGAATCTTCTTTATCATGCTAAGAGGAGCAGGAAAAAGCAAAAAATTTCAGAATTGCACCTTGCAATGCGGAGAAATTACTGTTTGTGCATTTTCAATATTCATTGATTTTTGCCATTGAAAAACGTCCAGAAATGATTGAAGCTACTGACTGAATGAAAGGAGCTGGCATCTCACTCTCTTTGAATCTTCTTTATCATGCTAAGAGGAGCAGGAAAAAGCAAAAAATTTCAGAATTGCACCTTGCAATGCGGAGAAATTACTGTTTGTGCATTTACAATATTCATTGATTTTTGCCATTGAAAAACATCATGTTATTCATATACCAGAAATGTTTGAAGCTACTGACTGAATGAAAGGAGCTGGCATCTCACTCTCTTTGAATCTTCTTTATCATGCTAAGAGGAGCAGGAAAAAGCAAAAAATTTCAGAATTGCACCTTGCAATGCGGAGAAATTACTGTTTGTGCATTTACAATATTCATTGATTTTTGCCATTGAAAAACGTCCAGAAATGATTGAAGCTACTGACTGAATGAAAGGAGCTGGCATCTCACTCTCTTTGAATCTTCTTTATCATGCTAAGAGGAGCAGGAAAAAGCAAAAAATTTCAGAATTGCACCTTGCAATGCGGAGAAATTACTGTTTGTGCATTTACAATATTCATTGATTTTTGCCATTGAAAAACGTCCAGAAATGATTGAAGCTACTGACTGAATGAAAGGAGCTGGCATCTCACTCTCTTTGAATCTTCTTTATCATGCTAAGAGGAGCAGGAAAAAGCAAAAAATTTCAGAATTGCACCTTGCAATGCGGAGAAATTACTCTTTGTGCATTTACAATATTCATTGATTTTTGCCATTGAAAAACATCATGTTATTCATATACCAGAAATGTTTGAAGCTACTGACTGAATGAAAGGAGCTGGCATCTCACTCTCTTTGAATCTTCTTTATCATGCTAAGAGGAGCAGGAAAAAGCAAAAAATTTCAGAATTGCACCTTGCAATGCGGAGAAATTACTGTTTGTGCATTTACAATATTCATTGATTTTTGCCATTGAAAAACGTCCAGAAATGATTGAAGCTACTGACTGAATGAAAGGAGCTGGCATCTCACTCTCTTTGAATCTTCTTTATCATGCTAAGAGGAGCAGGAAAAAGCAAAAAATTTCAGAATTGCACCTTGCAATGCGGAGAAATTACTGTTTGTGCATTTACAATATTCATTGATTTTTGCCATTGAAAAACGTCCAGAAATGATTGAAGCTACTGACTGAATGAAAGGAGCTGGCATCTCACTCTCTTTGAATCTTCTTTATCATGCTAAGAGGAGCAGGAAAAAGCAAAAAATTTCAGAATTGCACCTTGCAATGCGGAGAAATTACTCTTTGTGCATTTACAATATTCATTGATTTTTGCCATTGAAAAACATCATGTTATTCATATACCAGAAATGTTTGAAGCTACTGACTGAATGAAAGGAGCTGGCATCTCACTCTCTTTGAATCTTCTTTATCATGCTAAGAGGAGCAGGAAAAAGCAAAAAATTTCAGAATTGCACCTTGCAATGCGGAGAAATTACTGTTTGTGCATTTACAATTTTCATTGATTTTTGCCATTGAAAAACATCATGTTATTCATATACCAGAAATGTTTGAAGCTACTGACTGAATGAAAGGAGCTGGCATCTCACTCTCTTTGAATCTTCTTTATCATGCTAAGAGGAGCAGGAAAAAGCAAAAAATTTCAGAATTGCACCTTGCAATGTGGAGAAATTACTGTTTGTGCATTTACAATATTCATTGATTTTTACCATTGAAAAACGTCCAGAAATGATTGAAGCTACTGACTGAATGTAAGTAGCTGGCATCTCACTCTCTTTGAATCTTCTTTATCATGCTAAGAGGAGCAGGAAAAAGCAAAAAATTTCAGACTTGCACCTTGCAATGCGGAGAAATTACTGTTTGTGCATTTACAATATTCATTGATTTTTGCCATTGAAAAACATCATGTTATTCATATACCAGAAATGTTTGAAGCTACTGACTGAATGAAAGGAGCTGGCATCTCACTCTCTTTGAATCTTCTTTATCATGCTAAGAGGAGCAGGAAAAAGCAAAAAATTTCAGAATTGCACCTTGCAATGTGGAGAAATTACTGTTTGTGCATTTACAATATTCATTGATTTTTGCCATTGAAAAACGTCCAGAAATGATTGAAGCTACTGACTGAATGAAAGGAGCTGGCATCTCACTCTCTTTGAATCTTCTTTATCATGCTAAGAGGAGCAGGAAAAAGCAAAAAATTTCAGAATTGCACCTTGCAATGCGGAGAAATTACTGTTTGTGCATTTACAATATTCATTGATTTTTGCCATTGAAAAACGTCCAGAAATGATTGAAGCTACTGACTGAATGAAAGGAGCTGGCATCTCACTCTCTTTGAATCTTCTTTATCATGCTAAGAGGAGCAGGAAAAATCAAAAAATTTCAGAATTGCACCTTGCAATGCGGAGAAATTACTGTTTGTGCATTTACAATATTCAATGATTTTTGCCATTGAAAAACATGTTATTCATATACCAGAAATGTTTGAAGCTACTGACTGAATGAAAGGAGCTGGCACCTCACTCTCTTTGAATCTTCTTTATCATGCTAAGAGGAGCGGGAAAAAGCAAAAAATTTCAGAATTGCACCTTGCAATGCGGAGAAATTACTGTTTGTGCATTTACAATATTCATTGATTTTTGCCATTGAAAAACATCCAGAAATGATTGAAGGTACTGACTGAATGAAAGGAGCTGGCATCTCACTCTCTTTGAATCTTCTTTATCATGCTAAGAGGAGCAGGAAAAAGCAAAAAATTTCAGAATTGCACCTTGCAATGCGGAGAAATTACTGTTTGTGCATTTACAATATTCATTGATTTTTGCCATTGAAAAACGTCCAGAAATGATTGAAGCTACTGACTGAATGAAAGGAGCTGGCATCTCACTCTCTTTGAATCTTCTTTATCATGCTAAGAGGAGCAGGAAAAAGCAAAAAATTTCAGAATTGCACCTTGCAATGCGGAGAAATTACAGTTTGTGCATTTACAATATTCATTGATTTTTGCCATTGAAAAACATCCAGAAATGATTGAAGCTACTGACTGAATGAAAGGAGCTGGCATCTCACTCTCTTTGAATCTTCTTTATCATGCTAAGAGGAGCAGGAAAAAGCAAAAAATTTCAGAATTGCACCTTGCAATGCGGAGAAATTACTGTTTGTGCATTTACAATATTCATTGATTTTTGCCATTGAAAAACGTCCAGAAATGATTGAAGCTACTGACTGAATGAAAGGAGCTGGCATCTCACTCTCTTTGAATCTTCTTTATCATGCTAAGAGGAGCAGGAAAAAGCAAAAAATTTCAGAATTGCACCTTGCAATGCGGAGAAATTACTGTTTGTGCATTTACAATATTCATTGATTTTTGCCATTGAAAAACATCATGTTATTCATATACCAGAAATGATAGAAGCTACTGACTGAATGAAAGGAGCTGGCATCTTACTCTCTTTGAATCTTCTTTGTCATGCTAAGAGGAGCAGGAAAAAGCAAAAAATTTCAGAATTGCACCTTGCAATGCGGAGAAATTACTGTTTGTGCATTTACAATATTCATTGATTTTTGCCATTGAAAAACGTCCAGAAATGATTGAAGCTACTGACTGAATGAAAGGAGCTGGCATCTCACTCTCTTTGAATCTTCTTTATCATGCTAAGTGGAGCAGGAAAAAGCAAAAAATTTCAGAATTGCACCTTGCAATGCGGAGAAATTACTGTTTGTGCATTTACAATATTCATTGATTTTTGCCATTGAAAAACATCATGTTATTCATATACCAGAAATGTTTGAAGCTACTGACTGAATGAAAGGAGCTGGCATCTCACTCTCTTTGAATCTTCTTTATCATGCTAAGAGGAGCAGGAAAAAGCAAAAAATTTCAGAATTGCACCTTGCAATGTGGAGAAATTACTGTTTGTGCATTTACAATATTCATTGATTTTTACCATTGAAAAACGTCCAGAAATGATTGAAGCTACTGACTGAATGAAAGTAGCTGGCATCTCACTCTCTTTGAATCTTCTTTATCATGCTAATAGGAGCAGGAAAAAGCAAAAAATTTCAGAATTGCACCTTGCAATGCGGAGAAATTACTGTTTGTGCATTTACAATATTCATTGATTTTTGCCATTGAAAAACGTCCAGAAATGTTTGAAGCTACCGACTGAATGAAAGGAGCTGGCATCTCACTCTCTTTGAATCTTCTTTATCATGCTAGGATTAGCAGGAAAAAGCAAAAAATTTCAGAATTGCACCTTGCAATGTGGAGATATTACTGTTTGTTCATTTACAATATTCATTGATTTTTGCCATTGAAAAACGTCCAGAAATGTTTGAAGCTACTGACTGAATGAAAGGAGCTGGCATCTCACTCTCTTTGAATCTTCTTTATCATGCTAGGAGTAGCAGGAAAAAGCAAAAAATTTCAGAATTGCACCTTGCAATGTGGAGATATTACTGTTTGTGCATTTACAATATTCATTGATTTTTGCCATTGAAAAACGTCCAGAAATGTTTGAAGCTACTGACTGAATGAAAGGAGCTGGCATCTCACTCTCTTTGAATCTTCTTTATCATGCTAGGATTAGCAGGAAAAAGCAAAAAATTTCAGAATTGCACCTTGCAATGTGGAGATATTACTGTTTGTGCATTTACAATATTCATTGATTTTTGCCATTGAAAAACATCATGTTATTCATATACCAGAAATGTTTGAAGCTACTGACTGAATGAAAGGAGCTGACATCTCACTCTCTTTGAATCTTCTTTATCATGCTAGGATTAGCAGGAAAAGGCAAAAAATTTCAGAATTGCACCTTGCAATGTGGAGATATTACTGTTTGTGCATTTACAATATTCATTGATTTTTGCCATTGAAAAACGTCCAGAAATGTTTGAAGCTACTGACTGAATGAAAGGAGCTGGCATCTCACTCTATTTGAATCTTCTTTATCATCCTAGGATTAGCAGGAAAAAGCAAAAAATTTCAGCATTGCACCTTGCAATGTGGAGATATTACTGTTTGTGCATTTACAATATTCATTGATTTTTGCCATTGAAAAACATCCAGAAATGTTTATACCAGAAATGTTTGAAGCTACTGACTGAATGAAAGGAGCTGGCATCTCACTCTCTTTGAATCTTCTTTATCATGCTAAGAGGAGCAGGAAAAAGCAAAAAATTTCAGAATTGCACTTTGCAATGCGGAGAAATTACTGTTTGTGCATTTACAATATTCATTGATTTTTGCCATTGAAAAACGTCCAGAAATGACTGAAGCTACTGACTGAATGAAAGGAGCTGGCATCTCACTCTCTTTGAATCTTCTTTATCATGCTAAGAGGAGCAGGAAAAAGCAAAAAATTTCAGAATTGCATCTTGCAATGCGGAGAAATTACTGTTTGTGCATTTACAATATTCATTGATTTTTGCCATTGAAAAACGTCCAGAAATGATTGAAGCTACTGACTGAATGAAAGGAGCTGGCATCTCACTCTCTTTGAATCTTCTTTATCATGCTAAGAGGAGCAGGAAAAAGCAAAAAATTTCAGAATTGCACCTTGCAATGCGGAGAAATTACTGTTTGTGCATTTACAATATTCATTGATTTTTGCCATTGAAAAACATCATGTTATTCATATACCAGAAATGATTGAAGCTACTGACTGAATGAAAGGAGCTGGCATCTCACTCTCTTTGAATCTTCTTTATCATGCTAAGAGGAGCAGGAAAAAGCAAAAAATTTCAGAATTGCACCTTGCAATGCGGAGAAATTACTGTTTGTGCATTTACAATATTCATTGATTTTTGCCATTGAAAAACATCCAGAAATGATTGAAGCTACTGACTGAATGAAAGGAGCTGGCATCTCACTCTCTTTGAATCTTCTTTATCATGCTAAGAGGAGCAGGAAAAAGCAAAAAATTTCAGAATTGCAACTTGCAAAGCGGAGAAATTACTGTTTGTGCATTTACAATATTCATTGATTTTTGCCATTGAAAAACATCATGTTATTCATATACCAGAAATGATTGAAGCTACTGACTGAATGAAAGGAGCTGGCATCTCACTCTCTTTGAATCTTCTTTATCATGCTAAGAGGAGCAGGAAAAAGCAAAAAATTTCAGAATTGCACCTTGCAATGCGGAGAAATTACTGTTTGTGCATTTACAATATTCATTGATTTTTGCCATTGAAAAACGTCCAGAAATGATTGAAGCTACTGACTGAATGAAAGGAGCTGGCATCTCACTCTCTTTGAATCTTCTTTATCATGCTAGGATTAGCAGGAAAAAGCAAAAAATTTCAGAATTGCACCTTGCAATGTGGAGATATTACTGTTTGTGCCTTTACAATATTCATTGAATTTTGCCATTGAAAAACGTCCAGAAATGTTTGAAGCTACTGACTGAATGAAAGGAGCTGGCATCTCACTCTATTTGAATCTTCTTTATCATGCTAGGATTAGCAGGAAAAAGCAAAAAAATTCAGAATTGCACCTTGCAATGTGGAGATATTACTGTTTGTGCATTTACAATATTCATTGATTTTTGCCATTGAAAAACGTCCAGAAATGTTTATACCAGAAATGTTTGAAGCTACTGACTGAATGAAAGGAGCTGGCATCTCACTCTCTTTGAATCTTCTTTATCATGCTAAGAGGAGCAGGAAAAAGCAAAAAATTTCAGAATTGCACCTTGCAATGCGGAGAAATTACTTTTTGTGCATTTACAATATTCATTGATTTTTGCCATTGAAAAACGTCCAGAAATGACTGAAGCTACTGACTGAATGAAAGGAGCTGGCATCTCACTCTCTTTGAATCTTCTTTACCATGCTAAGAAGAGCAGGAAAAAGCAAAAAAATTCAGAATTGCACCTTGCAATGCGGAGAAATTACTGTTTGTGCATTTACAATATTCATTGATTTTTGCCATTGAAAAATGTCCAGAAATGATTGAAGCTACTGACTGAATGAAAGGAGCTGGCATCTCACTCTCTTTGAATCTTCTTTATCATGCTAGGAGTAGCAGGAAAAAGCAAAAAATTTCAGAATTGCACCTTGCAATGTGGAGATATTACTGTTTGTGCATTTACAATATTCATTGATTTTTGCCATTGAAAAACGTCCAGAAATGTTTGAAGCTACTGACTGAATGAAAGGAGCTGGCATCTCACTCTCTTTGAATCTTCTTTATCATGCTAGGATTAGCAGGAAAAAGCAAAAAATTTCAGAATTGCACCTTGCAATGTGGAGATATTACTGTTTGTGCATTTACAATATTCATTGATTTTTGCCATTGAAAAACATCATGTTATTCATATACCAGAAATGTTTGAAGCTACTGACTGAATGAAAGGAGCTGACATCTCACTCTCTTTGAATCTTCTTTATCATGCTAGGTTTAGCAGGAAAAAGCAAAAAATTTCAGAATTGCACCTTGCAATGTGGAGATATTACTGTTTGTGCATTTACAATATTCATTGATTTTTGCCAATGAAAAACGTCCAGAAATGTTTGAAGCTACTGACTGAATGAAAGGAGCTGGCATCTCACTCTATTTGAATCTTCTTTATCATGCTAGGATTAGCAGGAAAAAGCAAAAAATTTCAGCATTGCACCTTGCAATGTGGAGATATTACTGTTTGTGCATTTACAATATTCATTGATTTTTGCCATTGAAAAACGTCCAGAAATGTTTATACCAGAAATGTTTGAAGCTACTGACTGAAAGAAAGGAGCTGGCATCTCACTCTCTTTGAATCTTCTTTATCATGCTAAGAGGAGCAGGAAAAAGCAAAAAATTTCAGAATTGCACCTTGCAATGCGGAGAAATTACTGTTTGTGCATTTACAATATTCATTGATTTTTGCCATTGAAAAACGTCCAGAAATGACTGAAGCTACTGACTGAATGAAAGGAGCTGGCATCTCACTCTCTTTGAATCTTCTTTATCATGCTAAGAGGAGCAGGAAAAACCAAAAAATTTCAGAATTGCATCTTGCAATGCGGAGAAATTACTGTTTGTGCATTTACAATATTCATTGATTTTTGCCATTGAAAAACGTCCAGAAATGATTGAAGCTACTGACTGAATGAAAGGAGCTGGCATCTCACTCTCTTTGAATCTTCTTTATCATGCTAAGAGGAGCAGGAAAAAGCAAAAAATTTCAGAATTGCACCTTGCAATGCGGAGAAATTACTGTTTGTGCATTTACAATATTCATTGATTTTTGCCATTGAAAAACATCATGTTATTCATATACCAGAAATGATTGAAGCTACTGACTGAATGAAAGGAGCTGGCATCTCACTCTCTTTGAATCTTCTTTATCATGCTAAGAGGAGCAGGAAAAAGCAAAAAATTTCAGAATTGCACCTTGCAATGCGGAGAAATTACTGTTTGTGCATTTACAATATTCATTGATTTTTGCCATTGAAAAACGTCCAGAAATGATTGAAGCTACTGACTGAATGAAAGGAGCTGGCATCTCACTCTCTTTGAATCTTCTTTATCATGCTAGGATTAGCAGGAAAAAGCAAAAAATTTCAGAATTGCACCTGGCAATGTGGAGATATTACTGTTTGTGCATTTACAATATTCATTGAATTTTGCCATTGAAAAACGTCCAGAAATGTTTGAAGCTACTGACTGAATGAAAGGAGCTGGCATCTCACTCTATTTGAATCTTCTTTATCATGCTAGGATTAGCAGGAAAAAGCAAAAAATTTCAGAATTGCACCTTGCAATGTGGAGATATTACTGTTTGTGCATTTACAATATTCATTGATTTTTGCCATTGAAATAGTCCAGAAATGTTTATACCAGAAATGTTTGAAGCTACTGACTGAATGAAAGGAGCTGGCATCTCACTCTCTTTGAATCTTCTTTATCATGCTAAGAGGAGCAGGAAAAAGCAAAACATTTCAGAATTGCACCTTGCAATGCGGAGAAATTACTGTTTGTGCATTTACAATATTCATTGATTTTTGCCATTGAAAAACGTCCAGAAATGACTGAAGCTACTGACTGAATGAAAGGAGCTGGCATCTCACTCTCTTTGAATCTTCTTTATCATGCTAAGAGGAGCAGGAAAAAGCAAAAAATTTCAGAATTGCACCTTGCAATGCGGAGAAATTACAGTTTGTGCATTTACAATATTCATTGATTTTTGCCATTGAAAAACGTCCGGAAATGATTGAAGCTACTGACTGAATGAAAGGAGCTGGCATCTCACTCTCTTTGAATCTTCTTTATCATGCTAAGAGGAGCAGGAAAAAGCAAAAAATTTCAGAATTGCACCTTGCAATGCGGAGAAATTACTGTTTGTGCATTTACAATATTCATTGATTTTTGCCATTGAAAAACATCATGTTATTCATATACCAGAAATGATTGAAGCTACTGACTGAATTAAAGGAGCTGGCATCTCACTCTCTTTGAATCTTCTTTATCATGCTAAGAGGAGCAGGAAAAAGCAAAAAATTTCAGAATTGCACCTTGCAATGCGGAGAAATTACTGTTTGTGCATTTACAATATTCATTGATTTTTGCCATTGAAAAACGTCCAGAAATGATTGAAGCTACTGACTGAATGAAAGGAGCTGGCATCTCACTCTCTTTGAATCTTCTTTATCATGCTAAGAGGAGCAGGAAAAAGCAAAAAATTTCAGAATTGCATCTTGCAATGCGGAGAAATTACTGTTTGTGCATTTACAATATTCATTGATTTTTGCCATTGAAAAACGTCCAGAAATGATTGAAGCTACTGACTGAATGAAAGGAGCTGGCATCTCACTCTCTTTGAATCTTCTTTATCATGCTAAGAGGAGCAGGAAAAAGCAAAAAATTTCAGAATCGCACCTTGCAATGCGGAGAAATTACTGTTTGTGCATTTACAATATTCATTGATTTTTGCCATTGAAAAACGTCCAGAAATGATTGAAGCTACTGACTGAATGAAAGGAGCTGGAATCTCACTCTCTTTGAATCTTCTTTATCATGCTAAGAGGAGCAGGAAAAAGCAAAAAATTTCAGAATTGCAACTTGCAATGCGGAGAAATTACTGTTTGTGCATTTACAATATTCATTGATTTTTGCCATTGAAAAACATCATGTTATTCATATACCAGAAATGATTGAAGCTACTGACTGAATGAAAGGAGCTGGCATCTCACTCTCTTTGAATCTTCTTTATCATGCTAAGAGGAGCAGGAAAAAGCAAAAAATTTCAGAATTGCACCTTGCAATGCGGAGAAATTACTGTTTGTGCATTTACAATATTCATTGATTTTTGCCATTGAAAAACGTCCAGAAATGATTGAAGCTACTGACTGAATGAAAGGAGCTGGCATCTCACTCTCTTTGAATCTTCTTTATCATGCTAAGAGGAGCAGGAAAAAGCAAAAAATTTCAGAATTGCACCTTGCAATGCGGAGAAATTACTGTTTGTGCATTTACAATATTCATTGATTTTTGCCCTTGAAAAACATCATGTTATTCATATACCAGAAATGATTGAAGCTACTGACTGAATGAAAGGAGCTGGCATCTCACTCTCTTTGAATCTTCTTTACCATGCTAAGAGGAGCAGGAAAAAGCAAAAAATTTCAGAATTGCACCTTGCAATGCGGAGAAATTACTGTTTGTGCATTTACAATATTCATTGATTTTTGCCATTGAAAAACGTCCAGAAATGACTGAAGCTACTGACTGAATGAAAGGAGCTGGCATCTCACTCTCTTTGAATCTTCTTTATCATGCTAAGAGGAGCAGGAAAAAGCAAAAAATTTCAGAATTGCACCTTGCAATGCGGAGAAATTACAGTTTGTGCATTTACAATATTCATTGATTTTTGCCATTGAAAAACGTCCAGAAATGATTGAAGCTACTGACTGAATGAAAGGAGCTGGCATCTCACTCTCTTTGAATCTTCTTTATCATGCTAAGAGGAGCAGGAAAAAGCAAAAAATTTCAGAATTGCACCTTGCAATGCGGAGAAATTACTGTTTGTGCATTTACAATATTCATTGATTTTTGCCATTGAAAAACATCATGTTATTCATATACCAGAAATGATTGAAGCTACTGACTGAATGAAAGGAGCTGGCATCTCACTCTCTTTGAATCTTCTTTATCATGCTAAGAGGAGCAGGAAAAAGCAAAAAATTTCAGAATTGCACCTTGCAATGCGGAGAAATTACTGTTTGTGCATTTACAATATTCATTGATTTTTGCCATTGAAAAACGTCCAGAAATGATTGAAGCTACTGACTGAATGAAAGGAGCTGGCATCTCACTCTCTTTGAATCTTCTTTATCATGCTAAGAGGAGCAGGAAAAAGCAAAAAATTTCAGAATTGCACCTTGCAATGCGGAGAAATTACTGTTTGTGCATTTACAATATTCATTGACTTTTGCCATTGAAAAACGTCCAGAAATGATTGAAGCTACTGACTGAATGAAAGGAGCTGGAATCTCACTCTCTTTGAATCTTCTTTATCATGCTAAGAGGAGCAGGAAAAAGCAAAAAATTTCAGAATTGCAACTTGCAATGCGGAGAAATTACTGTTTGTGCATTTACAATATTCATTGATTTTTGCCATTGAAAAACATCATGTTATTCATATACCAGAAATGATTGAAGCTACTGACTGAATGAAAGGAGCTGGCATCTCACTCTCTTTGAATCTTCTTTATCATGCTAAGAGGAGCAGGAAAAAGCAAAAAATTTCAGAATTGCACCTTGCAATGCTTAGAAATTACTGTTTGTGCATTTACAATATTCATTGATTTTTGCCATTGAAAAACGTCCAGAAATGATTGAAGCTACTGACTGAATGAAAGGAGCTGGCATCTCACTCTCTTTGAATCTTCTTTATCATGCTAAGAGGAGCAGGAAAAAGCAAAAAATTTCAGAATTGCACCTTGCAATGCGGAGAAATTACTGTTTGTGCATTTACAATATTCATTGATTTTTGCCATTGAAAAACGTCCAGAAATGATTGAAGCTACTGACTGAATGAAAGGAGCTGGCATCTCACTCTCTTTGAATCTTCTTTATCATGCTAAGAGGAGCAGGAAAAAGCAAAAAATTTCAGAATTGCACCTTGCAATGCGGAGAAATTACTGTTTGTGCATTTACAATATTCATTAATTTTTGCCATTGAAAAACATCATGTTATTCATATCCCAGAAATGTTTGAAGCTACTGACTGAATGAAAGAAGCTGGCATCTCACTCTCTTTGAATCTTCTTTATCATGCTAAGAGGAGCAGGAAAAAGCAAAAAATTTCAGAATTGCACCTTGCAATGCGGAGAAATTACTGTTTGTGCATTTACAATATTCATTGATTTTTGCCATTGAAAAACGTCCAGAAATGATTGAAGCTACTGACTGAATGAAAGGAGCTGGCATCTCACTCTCTTTGAATCTTCTTTATCATGCTAAGAGGAGCAGGAAAAAGCAAAAAATTTCAGAATTGCACCTTGCAATGCGGAGAAATTACTGTTTGTGCATTTACAATATTCATTGATTTTTGCCATTGAAAAACATCATGTTATTCATATACCAGAAATGTTTGAAGCTACTGACTGAATGAAAGGAGCTGGCATCTCACTCTCTTTGAATCTTCTTTATCATGCTAAGAGGAGCAGGAAAAAGCAAAAAATTTCAGAATTGCACCTTGCAATGCGGAGAAATTACTGTTTGTGCATTTACAATATTCATTGATTTTTGCCATTGAAAAACGTCCAGAAATGATTGAAGCTACTGACTGAATGAAAGGAGCTGGCATCTCATTCTCTTTGAATCTTCTTTATCATGCTAAGAGGAGCAGGAAAATGCAAGAAATTTCAGAATTGCACCTTGCAATGCGGAGAAATTACTGTTTGTGCATTTACAATATTCATTGATTTTTGCCATTGAAAAACATCCAGAAATGATTGAAGCTACTGACTGAATGAAAGGAGCTGGCATCTCACTCTCTTTGAATCTTCTTTATCATGCTAAGAGGAGCAGGAAAAAGCAAAAAATTTCAGAATTGCACCTTGCAATGCGGAGAAATTACTGTTTGTGCATTTACAATATTCATTGATTTTTGCCATTGAAAAACATCATGTTATTCATATACCAGAAATGATTGAAGCTACTGACTGAATGAAAGGAGCTGGCATCTCACTCTCTTTGAATCTTCTTTATCATGCTGAGGAGCAGGAAAAAGCAAAAAATTTCAGAATTGCACCTTGCAATGCGGAGAAATTACTGTTTGTGCATTTACAATATTCATTGATTTTTGCATTGAAAAACGTCCAGAAATGACTGAAGCTACTGACTGAATGAAAGGAGCTGGCATCTCACTCTCTTTGAATCTTCTTTATCATGCTAAGAGGAGCAGGAAAAAGCAAAAAATTTCAGAATTGCATCTTGCAATGCGGAGAAATTACTGTTTGTGCATTTACAATATTCATTGATTTTTGCCATTGAAAAACGTCCAGAAATGATTGAAGCTACTGACTGAATGAAAGGAGCTGGCATCTCACTCTCTTTGAATCTTCTTTATCATGCTAAGAGGAGCAGGAAAAAGCAAAAAATTTCAGAATTGCACCTTGCAATGCGGAGAAATTACAGTTTGTGCATTTACAATATTCATTGATTTTTGCCATTGAAAAACGTCCAGAAATGATTGAAGCTACTGACTGAATGAAAGGAGCTGGCATCTCACTCTCTTTGAATCTTCATTATCATGCTAAGAGGAGCAGGAAAAAGCAAAAAATTTCAGAATTGCACCTTGCAATGCGGAGAAATTACTGTTTGTGCATTTACAATATTCATTGATTTTTGCCATTGAAAAACATCATGTTATTCATATACCAGAAATGATTGAAGCTACTGACTGAATGAAAGGAGCTGGCATCTCACTCTCTTTGAATCTTCTTTATCATGCTAAGAGGAGCAGGAAAAAGCAAAAAATTTCAGAATTGCACCTTGCAATGCGGAGAAATTACTGTTTGTGCATTTACAATATTCATTGATTTTTGCCATTGAAAAACGTCCAGAAATGATTGAAGCTACTGACTGAATGAAAGGAGCTGGCATCTCACTCTCTTTGAATCTTCTTTATCATGCTAAGAGGAGCAGGAAAAAGCAAAAAATTTCAGAATTGCACCTTGCAATGCGGAGAAATTACTGTTTGTGCATTTACAATATTCATTGACTTTTGCCATTGAAAAACGTCCAGAAATGATTGAAGCTACTGACTGAATGAAAGGAGCTGGAATCTCACTCTCTTTGAATCTTCTTTATCATGCTAAGAGGAGCAGGAAAAAGCAAAAAATTTCAGAATTGCAACTTGCAATGCGGAGAAATTACTGTTTGTGCATTTACAATATTCATTGATTTTTGCCATTGAAAAACATCATGTTATTCATATACCAGAAATGATTGAAGCTACTGACTGAATGAAAGGAGCTGGCATCTCACTCTCTTTGAATCTTCTTTATCATGCTAAGAGGAGCAGGAAAAAGCAAAAAATTTCAGAATTGCACCTTGCAATGCGGAGAAATTACAGTTTGTGCATTTACAATATTCATTGATTTTTGCCATTGAAAAACGTCCAGAAATGATTGAAGCTACTGACTGAATGAAAGGAGCTGGCATCTCACTCTCTTTGAATCTTCTTTATCATGCTAAGAGGAGCAGGAAAAAGCAAAAAATTTCAGAATTGCACCTTGCAATGCGGAGAAATTACTGTTTGTGCATTTACAATATTCATTGATTTTTGCCATTGAAAAACATCATGTTATTCATATACCAGAAATGATTGAAGCTACTGACTGAATGAAAGGAGCTGGCATCTCACTCTCTTTGAATCTTCTTTATCATGCTAAGAGGAGCAGGAAAAAGCAAAAAATTTCAGAATTGCACCTTGCAATGCGGAGAAATTACTGTTTGTGCATTTACAATATTCATTGATTTTTGCCATTGAAAAACGTCCAGAAATGATTGAAGCTACTGACTGAATGAAAGGAGCTGGCATCTCACTCTCTTTGAATCTTCTTTATCATGCTAAGAGGAGCAGGAAAAAGCAAAAAATTTCAGAATTGCACCTTGCAATGCGGAGAAATTACTGTTTGTGCATTTACAATATTCATTGACTTTTGCCATTGAAAAACGTCCAGAAATGATTGAAGCTACTGACTGAATGAAAGGAGCTGGAATCTCACTCTCTTTGAATCTTCTTTATCATGCTAAGAGGAGCAGGAAAAAGCAAAAAATTTCAGAATTGCAACTTGCAATGCGGAGAAATTACTGTTTGTGCATTTACAATATTCATTGATTTTTGCCATTGAAAAACATCATGTTATTCATATACCAGAAATGATTGAAGCTACTGACTGAATGAAAGGAGCTGGCATCTCACTCTCTTTGAATCTTCTTTATCATGCTAAGAGGAGCAGGAAAAAGCAAAAAATTTCAGAATTGCACCTTGCAATGCGGAGAAATTACTGTTTGTGCATTTACAATATTCATTGATTTTTGCCATTGAAAAACGTCCAGAAATGATTGAAGCTACTGACTGAATGAAAGGAGCTGGCATCTCACTCTCTTTGAATCTTCTTTATCATGCTAAGAGGAGCAGGAAAAAGCAAAAAATTTCAGAATTGCACCTTGCAATGCGGAGAAATTACTGTTTGTGCATTTACAATATTCATTGATTTTTGCCATTGAAAAACGTCCAGAAATGATTGAAGCTACTGACTGAATGAAAGGAGCTGGCATCTCACTCTCTTTGAATCTTCTTTATCATGCTAAGAGGAGCAGGAAAAAGCAAAAAATTTCAGAATTGCACCTTGCAATGCGGAGAAATTACTGTTTGCGCATTTACAATATTCATTAATTTTTGCCATTGAAAAACATCATGTTATTCATATCCCAGAAATGTTTGAAGCTACTGACTGAATGAAAGAAGCTGGCATCTCACTCTCTTTGAATCTTCTTTATCATGCTAAGAGGAGCAGGAAAAAGCAAAAAATTTCAGAATTGCACCTTGCAATGCGGAGAAATTACTGTTTGTGCATTTACAATATTCATTGATTTTTGCCATTGAAAAACGTCCAGAAATGATTGAAGCTACTGACTGAATGAAAGGAGCTGGCATCTCACTCTCTTTGAATCTTCTTTATCATGCTAAGAGGAGCAGGAAAAAGCAAAAAATTTCAGAATTGCACCTTGCAATGCGGAGAAATTACTGTTTGTGCATTTACAATATTCATTGATTTTTGCCATTGAAAAACATCATGTTATTCATATACCAGAAATGTTTGAAGCTACTGACTGAATGAAAGGAGCTGGCATCTCACTCTCTTTGAATCTTCTTTATCATGCTAAGAGGAGCAGGAAAAAGCAAAAAATTTCAGAATTGCACCTTGCAATGCGGAGAAATTACTGTTTGTGCATTTACAATATTCATTGATTTTTGCCATTGAAAAACGTCCAGAAATGATTGAAGCTACTGACTGAATGAAAGGAGCTGGCATCTCATTCTCTTTGAATCTTCTTTATCATGCTAAGAGGAGCAGGAAAATGCAAGAAATTTCAGAATTGCACCTTGCAATGCGGAGAAATTACTGTTTGTGCATTTACAATATTCATTGATTTTTGCCATTGAAAAACATCCAGAAATGATTGAAGCTACTGACTGAATGAAAGGAGCTGGCATCTCACTCTCTTTGAATCTTCTTTATCATGCTAAGAGGAGCAGGAAAAAGCAAAAAATTTCAGAATTGCACCTTGCAATGCGGAGAAATTACTGTTTGTGCATTTACAATATTCATTGATTTTTGCCATTGAAAAACATCATGTTATTCATATACCAGAATTGATTGAAGCTACTGACTGAATGAAAGGAGCTGGCATCTCACTCTCTTTGAATCTTCTTTATCATGCTGAGGAGCAGGAAAAAGCAAAAAATTTCAGAATTGCACCTTGCAATGCGGAGAAATTACTGTTTGTGCATTTACAATATTCACTGATTTTTGCATTCAAAAACGTCCAGAAATGACTGAAGCTACTGACTGAATGAAAGGAGCTGGCATCTCACTCTCTTTGAATCTTCTTTATCATGCTAAGAGGAGCAGGAAAAAGCAAAAAATTTCAGAATTGCATCTTGCAATGCGGAGAAATTACTGTTTGTGCATTTACAATATTCATTGATTTTTGCCATTGAAAAACGTCCAGAAATGATTGAAGCTACTGACTGAATGAAAGGAGCTGGCATCTCACTCTCTTTGAATCTTCTTTATCATGCTAAGAGGAGCAGGAAAAAGCAAAAAATTTCAGAATTGCACCTTGCAATGCGGAGAAATTACTGTTTGTGCATTTACAATATTCATTGATTTTTGCCATTGAAAAACATCATGTTATTCATATACCAGAAATGATTGAAGCTACTGACTGAATGAAAGGAGCTGGCATCTCACTCTCTTTGAATCTTCTTTATCATGCTAAGAGGAGCAGGAAAAAGCAAAAAATTTCAGAATTGCACCTTGCAATGCGGAGAAATTACTGTTTGTGCATTTACAATATTCATTGATTTTTGCCATTGAAAAACGTCCAGAAATGATTGAAGCTACTGACTGAATGAAAGGAGCTGGCATCTCACTCTCTTTGAATCTTCTTTATCATGCTAAGAGGAGCAGGAAAAAGCAAAAAATTTCAGAATTGCACCTTGCAATGCGGAGAAATTACTGTTTGTGCATTTACAATATTCATTGATTTTTGCCATTGAAAAACGTCCAGAAATGATTGAAGCTACTGACTGAATGAAAGGAGCTGGCATCTCACTCTCTTTGAATCTTCTTTATCATGCTAGGATTAGCAGGAAAAAGCAAAAAATTTCAGAATTGCACCTGGCAATGTGGAGATATTACTGTTTGTGCATTTACAATATTCATTGAATTTTGCCATTGAAAAACGTCCAGAAATGTTTGAAGCTACTGACTGAATGAAAGGAGCTGGCATCTCACTCTATTTGAATCTTCTTTATCATGCTAGGATTAGCAGGAAAAAGCAAAAAATTTCAGAATTGCACCTTGCAATGTGGAGATATTACTGTTTGTGCATTTACAATATTCATTGATTTTTGCCATTGAAAAACGTCCAGAAATGTTTATACCAGAAATGTTTGAAGCTACTGACTGAATGAAAGGAGCTGGCATCTCACTCTCTTTGAATCTTCTTTATCATGCTAAGAGGAGCAGGAAAAAGCAAAAAATTTCAGAATTGCACCTTGCAATGCGGAGAAATTACTGTTTGTGCATTTACAATATTCATTGATTTTTGCCATTGAAAAACGTCCAGAAATGACTGAAGCTACTGACTGAATGAAAGGAGCTGGCATCTCACTCTCTTTGAATCTTCTTTATCATGCTAAGAGGAGCAGGAAAAAGCAAAAAATTTCAGAATTGCACCTTGCAATGCGGAGAAATTACTGTTTGTGCATTTACAATATTCATTGATTTTTGCCATTGAAAAACGTCCAGAAATGATTGAAGCTACTGACTGAATGAAAGGAGCTGGCATCTCACTCTCTTTGAATCTTCTTTATCATGCTAAGAGGAGCAGGAAAAAGCAAAAAATTTCAGAATTGCACCTTGCAATGCGGAGAAATTACTGTTTGTGCATTTACAATATTCATTGATTTTTGCCATTGAAAAACATCATGTTATTCATATACCAGAAATGATTGAAGCTACTGACTGAATGAAAGGAGCTGGCATCTCACTCTCTTTGAATCTTCTTTATCATGCTAAGAGGAGCAGGAAAAAGCAAAAAATTTCAGAATTGCACCTTGCAATGCGGAGAAATTACTGTTTGTGCATTTACAATATTCATTGATTTTTGCCATTGAAAAACGTCCAGAAATGATTGAAGCTACTGACTGAATGAAAGGAGCTGGCATCTCACTCTCTTTGAATCTTCTTTATCATGCTAAGAGGAGCAGGAAAAAGCAAAAAATTTCAGAATTGCACCTTGCAATGCGGAGAAATTACTGTTTGTGCATTTACAATATTCATTGATTTTTGCCATTGAAAAACGTCCAGAAATGATTGAAGCTACTGACTGAATGAAAGGAGCTGGAATCTCACTCTCTTTGAATCTTCTTTATCATGCTAAGAGGAGCAGGAAAAAGCAAAAAATTTCAGAATTGCAACTTGCAATGCGGAGAAATTACTGTTTGTGCATTTACAATATTCATTGATTTTTGCCATTGAAAAACATCATGTTATTCATATACCAGAAATGATTGAAGCTACTGACTGAATGAAAGGAGCTGGCATCTCACTCTCTTTGAATCTTCTTTATCATGCTAAGAGGAGCAGGAAAAAGCAAAAAATTTCAGAATTGCACCTTGCAATGCGGAGAAATTACTGTTTGTGCATTTACAATATTCATTGATTTTTGCCATTGAAAAACGTCCAGAAATGATTGAAGCTACTGACTGAATGAAAGGAGCTGGCATCTCACTCTCTTTGAATCTTCTTTATCATGCTAAGAGGAGCAGGAAAAAGCAAAAAATTTCAGAATTGCACCTTGCAATGCGGAGAAATTACTGTTTGTGCATTTACAATATTCATTGATTTTTGCCATTGAAAAACGTCCAGAAATGATTGAAGCTACTGACTGAATGAAAGGAGCTGGCATCTCATTCTCTTTGAATCTTCTTTATCATGCTAAGAGGAGCAGGAAAATGCAAGAAATTTCAGAATTGCACCTTGCAATGCGGAGAAATTACTGTTTGTGCATTTACAATATTCATTGATTTTTGCCATTGAAAAACATCCAGAAATGATTGAAGCTACTGACTGAATGAAAGGAGCTGGCATCTCACTCTCTTTGAATCTTTTTTATCATGCTAAGAGGAGCAGGAAAAAGCAAAAAATTTCAGAATTGCATCTTGCAATGCGGAGAAATTACTGTTTGTGCATTTACAATATTCATTGATTTTTGCCATTGAAAAACGTCCAGAAATGATTGAAGCTACTGACTGAATGAAAGGAGCTGGCATCTCACTCTCTTTGAATCTTCTTTATCATGCTAAGAGGAGCAGGAAAAAGCAAAAAATTTCAGAATTGCACCTTGCAATGCGGAGAAATTACTGTTTGTGCATTTACAATATTCATTGATTTTTGCCATTGAAAAACGTCCAGAAATGATTGAAGCTACTGACTGAATGAAAGGAGCTGGAATCTCACTCTCTTTGAATCTTCTTTATCATGCTAAGAGGAGCAGGAAAAAGCAAAAAATTTCAGAATTGCAACTTGCAATGCGGAGAAATTACTGTTTGTGCATTTACAATATTCATTGATTTTTGCCATTGAAAAACATCATGTTATTCATATACCAGAAATGATTGAAGCTACTGACTGAATGAAAGGAGCTGGCATCTCACTCTCTTTGAATCTTCTTTATCATGCTAAGAGGAGCAGGAAAAAGCAAAAAATTTCAGAATTGCACCTTGCAATGCGGAGAAATTACTGTTTGTGCATTTACAATATTCATTGATTTTTGCCATTGAAAAACGTCCAGAAATGATTGAAGCTACTGACTGAATGAAAGGAGCTGGCATCTCACTCTCTTTGAATCTTCTTTATCATGCTAAGAGGAGCAGGAAAAAGCAAAAAATTTCAGAATTGCACCTTGCAATGCGGAGAAATTACTGTTTGTGCATTTACAATATTCATTGATTTTTGCCATTGAAAAACGTCCAGAAATGATTGAAGCTACTGACTGAATGAAAGGAGCTGGCATCTCATTCTCTTTGAATCTTCTTTATCATGCTAAGAGGAGCAGGAAAATGCAAGAAATTTCAGAATTGCACCTTGCAATGCGGAGAAATTACTGTTTGTGCATTTACAATATTCATTGATTTTTGCCATTGAAAAACATCCAGAAATGATTGAAGCTACTGACTGAATGAAAGGAGCTGGCATCTCACTCTCTTTGAATCTTCTTTATCATGCTAAGAGGAGCAGGAAAAAGCAAAAAATTTCAGAATTGCACCTTGCAATGCGGAGAAATTACTGTTTGTGCATTTACAATATTCATTGATTTTTGCCATTGAAAAACATCATGTTATTCATATACCAGAAATGATTGAAGCTACTGACTGAATGAAAGGAGCTGGCATCTCACTCTCTTTGAATCTTCTTTATCATGCTGAGGAGCAGGAAAAAGCAAAAAATTTCAGAATTGCACCTTGCAATGCGGAGAAATTACTGTTTGTGCATTTACAATATTCATTGATTTTTGCATTGAAAAACGTCCAGAAATGACTGAAGCTACTGACTGAATGAAAGGAGCTGGCATCTCACTCTCTTTGAATCTTCTTTATCATGCTAAGAGGAGCAGGAAAAAGCAAAAAATTTCAGAATTGCATCTTGCAATGCGGAGAAATTACTGTTTGTGCATTTACAATATTCATTGATTTTTGCCATTGAAAAACGTCCAGAAATGATTGAAGCTACTGACTGAATGAAAGGAGCTGGCATCTCACTCTCTTTGAATCTTCTTTATCATGCTAAGAGGAGCAGGAAAAAGCAAAAAATTTCAGAATTGCACCTTGCAATGCGGAGAAATTACTGTTTGTGCATTTACAATATTCATTGATTTTTGCCATTGAAAAACATCATGTTATTCATATACCAGAAATGATTGAAGCTACTGACTGAATGAAAGGAGCTGGCATCTCACTCTCTTTGAATCTTCTTTATCATGCTAAGAGGAGCAGGAAAAAGCAAAAAATTTCAGAATTGCACCTTGCAATGCGGAGAAATTACTGTTTGTGCATTTACAATATTCATTGATTTTTGCCATTGAAAAACGTCCAGAAATGATTGAAGCTACTGACTGAATGAAAGGAGCTGGCATCTCACTCTCTTTGAATCTTCTTTATCATGCTAAGAGGAGCAGGAAAAAGCAAAAAATTTCAGAATTGCACCTTGCAATGCGGAGAAATTACTGTTTGTGCATTTACAATATTCATTGATTTTTGCCATTGAAAAACGTCCAGAAATGATTGAAGCTACTGACTGAATGAAAGGAGCTGGCATCTCACTCTCTTTGAATCTTCTTTATCATGCTAGGATTAGCAGGAAAAAGCAAAAAATTTCAGAATTGCACCTGGCAATGTGGAGATATTACTGTTTGTGCATTTACAATATTCATTGAATTTTGCCATTGAAAAACGTCCAGAAATGTTTGAAGCTACTGACTGAATGAAAGGAGCTGGCATCTCACTCTATTTGAATCTTCTTTATCATGCTAGGATTAGCAGGAAAAAGCAAAAAATTTCAGAATTGCACCTTGCAATGTGGAGATATTACTGTTTGTGCATTTACAATATTCATTGATTTTTGCCATTGAAAAACGTCCAGAAATGTTTATACCAGAAATGTTTGAAGCTACTGACTGAATGAAAGGAGCTGGCATCTCACTCTCTTTGAATCTTCTTTATCATGCTAAGAGGAGCAGGAAAAAGCAAAAAATTTCAGAATTGCACCTTGCAATGCGGAGAAATTACTGTTTGTGCATTTACAATATTCATTGATTTTTGCCATTGAAAAACGTCCAGAAATGACTGAAGCTACTGACTGAATGAAAGGAGCTGGCATCTCACTCTCTTTGAATCTTCTTTATCATGCTAAGAGGAGCAGGAAAAAGCAAAAAATTTCAGAATTGCACCTTGCAATGCGGAGAAATTACTGTTTGTGCATTTACAATATTCATTGATTTTTGCCATTGAAAAACGTCCAGAAATGATTGAAGCTACTGACTGAATGAAAGGAGCTGGCATCTCACTCTCTTTGAATCTTCTTTATCATGCTAAGAGGAGCAGGAAAAAGCAAAAAATTTCAGAATTGCACCTTGCAATGCGGAGAAATTACTGTTTGTGCATTTACAATATTCATTGATTTTTGCCATTGAAAAACATCATGTTATTCATATACCAGAAATGATTGAAGCTACTGACTGAATGAAAGGAGCTGGCATCTCACTCTCTTTGAATCTTCTTTATCATGCTAAGAGGAGCAGGAAAAAGCAAAAAATTTCAGAATTGCACCTTGCAATGCGGAGAAATTACTGTTTGTGCATTTACAATATTCATTGATTTTTGCCATTGAAAAACGTCCAGAAATGATTGAAGCTACTGACTGAATGAAAGGAGCTGGCATCTCACTCTCTTTGAATCTTTTTTATCATGCTAAGAGGAGCAGGAAAAAGCAAAAAATTTCAGAATTGCATCTTGCAATGCGGAGAAATTACTGTTTGTGCATTTACAATATTCATTGATTTTTGCCATTGAAAAACGTCCAGAAATGATTGAAGCTACTGACTGAATGAAAGGAGCTGGCATCTCACTCTCTTTGAATCTTCTTTATCATGCTAAGAGGAGCAGGAAAAAGCAAAAAATTTCAGAATTGCACCTTGCAATGCGGAGAAATTACTGTTTGTGCATTTACAATATTCATTGATTTTTGCCATTGAAAAACATCATGTTATTCATATACCAGAAATGATTGAAGCTACTGACTGAATGAAAGGAGCTGGCATCTCACTCTCTTTGAATCTTCTTTATCATGCTGAGGAGCAGGAAAAAGCAAAAAATTTCAGAATTGCACCTTGCAATGCGGAGAAATTACTGTTTGTGCATTTACAATATTCATTGATTTTTGCATTGAAAAACGTCCAGAAATGACTGAAGCTACTGACTGAATGAAAGGAGCTGGCATCTCACTCTCTTTGAATCTTCTTTATCATGCTAAGAGGAGCAGGAAAAAGCAAAAAATTTCAGAATTGCATCTTGCAATGCGGAGAAATTACTGTTTGTGCATTTACAATATTCATTGATTTTTGCCATTGAAAAACGTCCAGAAATGATTGAAGCTACTGACTGAATGAAAGGAGCTGGCATCTCACTCTCTTTGAATCTTCTTTATCATGCTAAGAGGAGCAGGAAAAAGCAAAAAATTTCAGAATTGCACCTTGCAATGCGGAGAAATTACTGTTTGTGCATTTACAATATTCATTGATTTTTGCCATTGAAAAACATCATGTTATTCATATACCAGAAATGATTGAAGCTACTGACTGAATGAAAGGAGCTGGCATCTCACTCTCTTTGAATCTTCTTTATCATGCTAAGAGGAGCAGGAAAAAGCAAAAAATTTCAGAATTGCACCTTGCAATGCGGAGAAATTACTGTTTGTGCATTTACAATATTCATTGATTTTTGCCATTGAAAAACGTCCAGAAATGATTGAAGCTACTGACTGAATGAAAGGAGCTGGCATCTCACTCTCTTTGAATCTTCTTTATCATGCTAAGAGGAGCAGGAAAAAGCAAAAAATTTCAGAATTGCACCTTGCAATGCGGAGAAATTACTGTTTGTGCATTTACAATATTCATTGATTTTTGCCATTGAAAAACGTCCAGAAATGATTGAAGCTACTGACTGAATGAAAGGAGCTGGCATCTCACTCTCTTTGAATCTTCTTTATCATGCTAGGATTAGCAGGAAAAAGCAAAAAATTTCAGAATTGCACCTGGCAATGTGGAGATATTACTGTTTGTGCATTTACAATATTCATTGAATTTTGCCATTGAAAAACGTCCAGAAATGTTTGAAGCTACTGACTGAATGAAAGGAGCTGGCATCTCACTCTATTTGAATCTTCTTTATCATGCTAGGATTAGCAGGAAAAAGCAAAAAATTTCAGAATTGCACCTTGCAATGTGGAGATATTACTGTTTGTGCATTTACAATATTCATTGATTTTTGCCATTGAAAAACGTCCAGAAATGTTTATACCAGAAATGTTTGAAGCTACTGACTGAATGAAAGGAGCTGGCATCTCACTCTCTTTGAATCTTCTTTATCATGCTAAGAGGAGCAGGAAAAAGCAAAAAATTTCAGAATTGCACCTTGCAATGCGGAGAAATTACTGTTTGTGCATTTACAATATTCATTGATTTTTGCCATTGAAAAACGTCCAGAAATGACTGAAGCTACTGACTGAATGAAAGGAGCTGGCATCTCACTCTCTTTGAATCTTCTTTATCATGCTAAGAGGAGCAGGAAAAAGCAAAAAATTTCAGAATTGCACCTTGCAATGCGGAGAAATTACTGTTTGTGCATTTACAATATTCATTGATTTTTGCCATTGAAAAACGTCCAGAAATGATTGAAGCTACTGACTGAATGAAAGGAGCTGGCATCTCACTCTCTTTGAATCTTCTTTATCATGCTAAGAGGAGCAGGAAAAAGCAAAAAATTTCAGAATTGCACCTTGCAATGCGGAGAAATTACTGTTTGTGCATTTACAATATTCATTGATTTTTGCCATTGAAAAACATCATGTTATTCATATACCAGAAATGATTGAAGCTACTGACTGAATGAAAGGAGCTGGCATCTCACTCTCTTTGAATCTTCTTTATCATGCTAAGAGGAGCAGGAAAAAGCAAAAAATTTCAGAATTGCACCTTGCAATGCGGAGAAATTACTGTTTGTGCATTTACAATATTCATTGATTTTTGCCATTGAAAAACGTCCAGAAATGATTGAAGCTACTGACTGAATGAAAGCAGCTGGCATCTCACTCTCTTTGAATCTTTTTTATCATGCTAAGAGGAGCAGGAAAAAGCAAAAAATTTCAGAATTGCATCTTGCAATGCGGAGAAATTACTGTTTGTGCATTTACAATATTCATTGATTTTTGCCATTGAAAAACGTCCAGAAATGATTGAAGCTACTGACTGAATGAAAGGAGCTGGCATCTCACTCTCTTTGAATCTTCTTTATCATGCTAAGAGGAGCAGGAAAAAGCAAAAAATTTCAGAATTGCACCTTGCAATGCGGAGAAATTACTGTTTGTGCATTTACAATATTCATTGATTTTTGCCATTGAAAAACGTCCAGAAATGATTGAAGCTACTGACTGAATGAAAGGAGCTGGAATCTCACTCTCTTTGAATCTTCTTTATCATGCTAAGAGGAGCAGGAAAAAGCAAAAAATTTCAGAATTGCAACTTGCAATGCGGAGAAATTACTGTTTGTGCATTTACAATATTCATTGATTTTTGCCATTGAAAAACATCATGTTATTCATATACCAGAAATGATTGAAGCTACTGACTGAATGAAAGGAGCTGGCATCTCACTCTCTTTGAATCTTCTTTATCATGCTAAGAGGAGCAGGAAAAAGCAAAAAATTTCAGAATTGCACCTTGCAATGCGGAGAAATTACTGTTTGTGCATTTACAATATTCATTGATTTTTGCCATTGAAAAACGTCCAGAAATGATTGAAGCTACTGACTGAATGAAAGGAGCTGGCATCTCACTCTCTTTGAATCTTCTTTATCATGCTAAGAGGAGCAGGAAAAAGCAAAAAATTTCAGAATTGCACCTTGCAATGCGGAGAAATTACTGTTTGTGCATTTACAATATTCATTGATTTTTGCCATTGAAAAACGTCCAGAAATGATTGAAGCTACTGACTGAATGAAAGGAGCTGGCATCTCACTCTCTTTGAATCTTCTTTATCATGCTAAGAGGAGCAGGAAAAAGCAAAAAATTTCAGAATTGCACCTTGCGATGCGGAGAAATTACTGTTTGTGCATTTACAATATTCATTGATTTTTGCCATTGAAAAACATCATGTTATTCATATACCACAAATGTTTGAAGCTACTGACTGAATGAAAGGAGCTGGCATCTCACTCTCTTTGAATCTTCTTTATCATGCTAAGAGGAGCAGGAAAAAGCAAAAAATTTCAGAATTGCACCTTGCAATGCGGAGAAATTACTGTTTGTGCATTTACAATATTCATTGATTTTTGCCATTGAAAAACGTCCAGAAATGATTGAAGCTACTGACTGAATGAAAGGAGCTGGCATCTCACTCTCTTTGAATCTTCTTTATCATGCTAAGAGGAGCAGGAAAATGCAAGAAATTTCAGAATTGCACCTTGCAATGCGGAGAAATTACTGTTTGTGCATTTACAATATTCATTGATTTTTGCCATTGAAAAACATCCAGAAATGATTGAAGCTACTGACTGAATGAAAGGAGCTGGCATCTCACTCTCTTTGAATCTTCTTTATCATGCTAAGAGGAGCAGGAAAAAGCCAAAAATTTCAGAATTGCACCTTGCAATGCGGAGAAATTACTGTTTGTGCATTTACAATATTCATTGATTTTTGCCATTGAAAAACATCATGTTATTCATATACCAGAAATGATTGAAGCTACTGACTGAATGAAAGGAGCTGGCATCTCACTCTCTTTGAATCTTCTTTATCATGCAAAGAGGAGCAGGAAAAAGCAAAAAATTTCAGAATTGCACCTTGCAATGCGGAGAAATTACTGTTTGTGCATTTACAATATTCATTGATTTTTGCCATTGAAAAACGTCCAGAAATGATTGAAGCTACTGACTGAATGAAAGGAGCTGGCATCTCACTCTCTTTGAATCTTCTTTATCATGCTAAGAGGAGCAGGAAAAAGCAAAAAATTTCAGAATTGCACCTTGCAATGCGGAGAAATTACTGTTTGTGCATTTACAATATTCACTGATTTTTGCCATTGAAAAACGTCCAGAAATGATTGAAGCAACTGACTGAATGAAAGGAGCTGGCATCTCACTCTCTTTGAATCTTCTTTATCATGCTAAGAGGAGCAGGAAAAAGCAAAAAATTTCAGAATTGCACCTTGCAATGCGGAGAAATTACTGTTTGTGCATTTACAATATTCATTGATTTTTGCCATTGAAAAACGTCCAGAAATAATTGAAGCTACTGACTGAATGAAAGGAGCTGGCATCTCACTCTCTTTGAATCTTCTTTATCATGCTAAGAGGAGCAGGAAAAAGCAAAAAATTTCAGAATTGCAACTTGCAATGCGGAGAAATTACTGTTTGTGCATTTACAATATTCATTGATTTTTGCCATTGAAAAACATCATGTTATTCATATACCAGAAATGATTGAAGCTACTGACTGAATGAAAGGAGCTGGCATCTCACTCTCTTTGAATCTTCTTTATCATGCTAAGAGGAGCAGGAAAAAGCAAAAAATTTCAGAATTGCACCTTGCAATGCGGAGAAATTACTGTTTGTGCATTTACAATATTCATTGATTTTTGCCATTGAAAAACGTCCAGAAATGATTGAAGCTACTGACTGAATGAAAGGAGCTGGCATCTCACTCTCTTTGAATCTTCTTTATCATGCTAAGAGGAGCAGGAAAAAGCAAAAAATTTCAGAATTGCACCTTGCAATGCGGAGAAATTACTGTTTGTGCTTTTACAATATTCATTGATTTTTGCCATTGAAAAACATCATGTTATTCATATACCAGAAATGTTTGAAGCTACTGACTGAATGAAAGGAGCTGGCATCTCACTCTCTTTGAATCTTCTTTATCATGCTAAGAGGAGCAGGAAAAAGCAAAAAATTTCAGAATTGCACCTTGCAATGCGGAGAAATTACTGTTTGTGCATTTACAATATTCATTGATTTTTGCCATTGAAAAATGTCCAGAAATGATTGAAGCTGCTGACTGAATGAAAGGAGCTGGCATCTCACTCTCTTTGAATCTTCTTTATCATGCTAAGAGGAGCAGGAAAAAGCAAAAAATTTCCGAATTGCACCTTGCAATGCGGAGAAATTACTGTTTGTGCATTTACAATATTCATTGATTTTTGCCATTGAAAAACATCATGTTATTCATATACCAGAAATGATTGAAGCTACTGACTGAATGAAAGGAGCTGGCATCTCACTCTCTTTGAATCTTCTTTATCATGCTAAGAGGAGCAGGAAAAAGCAAAAAATTTCAGAATTGCACCTTGCAATGCGGAGAAATTACTGTTTGTGCATTTACAATATTCATTGATTTTTGCCATTGAAAAACGTCCAGAAATGATTGAAGCTACTGACTGAATGAAAGGAGCTGGCATCTCACTCTCTTTGAATCTTCTTTATCATGCTAAGAGGAGCAGGAAAAAGCAAAAAATTTCAGAATTGCACCTTGCAATGCGGAGAAATTACTGTTTGTGCATTTACAATATTCATTGATTTTTGCCATTGAAAAACGTCCAGAAATGATTGAAGCTACTGACTGAATGAAAGGAGCTGGCATCTCACTCTCTTTGAATCTTCTTTATCATGCTAAGAGGAGCAGGAAAAAGCAAAAAATTTCAGAATTGCACCTTGCAATGCGGAGAAATTACTGTTTGTGCATTTACAATATTCATTGATTTTTGCCATTGAAAAACATCATGTTATTCATATACCAGAAATGTTTGAAGCTACTGACTGAATGAAAGGAGCTGGCATCTCACTCTCTTTGAATCTTCTTTATCATGCTAAGAGGAGCAGGAAAAAGCAAAAAATTTCAGAATTGCACCTTGCAATGCGGAGAAATTACTGTTTGTGCATTTACAATATTCATTGATTTTTGCCATTGAAAAACATCCAGAAATGATTGAAGCTACTGACTGAATGAAAGGAGCTGGCATCTCACTCTCTTTGAATCTTCTTTATCATGCTAAGAGGAGCAGGAAAAAGCCAAAAATTTCAGAATTGCACCTTGCAATGCGGAGAAATTACTGTTTGTGCATTTACAATATTCATTGATTTTTGCCATTGAAAAACATCATGTTATTCATATACCAGAAATGATTGAAGCTACTGACTGAATGAAAGGAGCTGGCATCTCACTCTCTTTGAATCTTCTTTATCATGCAAAGAGGAGCAGGAAAAAGCAAAAAATTTCAGAATTGCACCTTGCAATGCGGAGAAATTACTGTTTGTGCATTTACAATATTCATTGATTTTTGCCATTGAAAAACGTCCAGAAATGATTGAAGCTACTGACTGAATGAAAGGAGCTGGCATCTCACTCTCTTTGAATCTTCTTTATCATGCTAAGAGGAGCAGGAAAAAGCAAAAAATTTCAGAATTGCACCTTGCAATGCGGAGAAATTACTGTTTGTGCATTTACAATATTCACTGATTTTTGCCATTGAAAAACGTCCAGAAATGATTGAAGCAACTGACTGAATGAAAGGAGCTGGCATCTCACTCTCTTTGAATCTTCTTTATCATGCTAAGAGGAGCAGGAAAAAGCAAAAAATTTCAGAATTGCACCTTGCAATGCGGAGAAATTACTGTTTGTGCATTTACAATATTCATTGATTTTTGCCATTGAAAAACGTCCAGAAATAATTGAAGCTACTGACTGAATGAAAGGAGCTGGCATCTCACTCTCTTTGAATCTTCTTTATCATGCTAAGAGGAGCAGGAAAAAGCAAAAAATTTCAGAATTGCAACTTGCAATGCGGAGAAATTACTGTTTGTGCATTTACAATATTCATTGATTTTTGCCATTGAAAAACATCATGTTATTCATATACCAGAAATGATTGAAGCTACTGACTGAATGAAAGGAGCTGGCATCTCACTCTCTTTGAATCTTCTTTATCATGCTAAGAGGAGCAGGAAAAAGCAAAAAATTTCAGAATTGCACCTTGCAATGCGGAGAAATTACTGTTTGTGCATTTACAATATTCATTGATTTTTGCCATTGAAAAACGTCCAGAAATGATTGAAGCTACTGACTGAATGAAAGGAGCTGGCATCTCACTCTCTTTGAATCTTCTTTATCATGCTAAGAGGAGCAGGAAAAAGCAAAAAATTTCAGAATTGCACCTTGCAATGCGGAGAAATTACTGTTTGTGCTTTTACAATATTCATTGATTTTTGCCATTGAAAAACATCATGTTATTCATATACCAGAAATGTTTGAAGCTACTGACTGAATGAAAGGAGCTGGCATCTCACTCTCTTTGAATCTTCTTTACCATGCTAAGAGGAGCAGGAAAAAGCAAAAAATTTCAGAATTGCACCTTGCAATGCGGAGAAATTACTGTTTGTGCATTTACAATATTCATTGATTTTTGCCATTGAAAAATGTCCAGAAATGATTGAAGCTGCTGACTGAATGAAAGGAGCTGGCATCTCACTCTCTTTGAATCTTCTTTATCATGCTAAGAGGAGCAGGAAAAAGCAAAAAATTTCCGAATTGCACCTTGCAATGCGGAGAAATTACTGTTTGTGCATTTACAATATTCATTGATTTTTGCCATTGAAAAACATCATGTTATTCATATACCAGAAATGATTGAAGCTACTGACTGAATGAAAGGAGCTGGCATCTCACTCTCTTTGAATCTTCTTTATCATGCTAAGAGGAGCAGGAAAAAGCAAAAAATTTCAGAATTGCACCTTGCAATGCGGAGAAATTACTGTTTGTGCATTTACAATATTCATTGATTTTTGCCATTGAAAAACGTCCAGAAATGATTGAAGCTACTGACTGAATGAAAGGAGCTGGCATCTCACTCTCTTTGAATCTTCTTTATCATGCTAAGAGGAGCAGGAAAAAGCAAAAAATTTCAGAATTGCACCTTGCAATGCGGAGAAATTACTGTTTGTGCATTTACAATATTCATTGATTTTTGCCATTGAAAAACGTCCAGAAATGATTGAAGCTACTGACTGAATGAAAGGAGCTGGCATCTCACTCTCTTTGCATCTTCTTTATCATGCTAAGAGGAGCAGGAAAAAGCAAAAAATTTCAGAATTGCACCTTGCAATGCGGAGAAATTACTGTTTGTGCATTTACAATATTCATTGATTTTTGCCATTGAAAAACATCATGTTATTCATATACCAGAAATGTTTGAAGCTACTGACTGAATGAAAGGAGCTGGCATCTCACTCTCTTTGAATCTTCTTTATCATGCTAAGAGGAGCAGGAAAAAGCAAAAAATTTCAGAATTGCACCTTGCAATGCGGAGAAATTACTGTTTGTGCATTTACAATATTCATTGATTTTTGCCATTGAAAAACGTCCAGAAATGATTGAAGCTACTGACTGAATGAAAGGAGCTGGCATCTCACTCTCTTTGAATCTTCTTTATCATGCTAAGAGGAGCAGGAAAAAGCAAAAAATTTCAGAATTGCACCTTGCAATGCGGAGAAATTACTGTTTGTGCATTTACAATATTCATTGATTTTTGCCATTGAAAAACATCATGTTATTCATATACCAGAAATGATTGAAGCTACTGACTGAATGAAAGGAGCTGGCATCTCGCTCTCTTTGAATCTTCTTTATCATGCTAAGAGGAGCAGGAAAAAGCAAAAAATTTCAGAATTGCACCTTGCAATGCGGAGAAATTACTGTTTGTGCATTTACAATATTCATTGATTTTTGCCATTGAAAAACGTCCAGAAATGATTGAAGCTACTGACTGAATGAAAGGAGCTGGCATCTCACTCTCTTTGAATCTTCTTTATCATGCTAAGAGGAGCAGGAAAAAGCAAAAAATTTCAGAATTGCACCTTGCAATGTGGAGAAATTACTGTTTGTGCATTTACAATATTCATTGATTTTTGCCATTGAAAAACATCATGTTATTCATATACCAGAAATGATTGAAGCTACTGACTGAATGAAAGGAGCTGGCATCTCACTCTCTTTGAATCTTCTTTATCATGCTAAGAGGAGCAGGAAAAAGCAAAAAATTTCAGAATTGCACCTTGCAATGCGGAGAAATTACTGTTTGTGCATTTACAATATTCATTGATTTTTGCCATTGAAAAACGTCCAGAAATGATTGAAGCTACTGACTGAATGAAAGGAGCTGGCATCTCACTCTCTTTGAATCTTCTTTATCATGCTAAGAGGAGCAGGAAAAAGCAAAAAATTTCAGAATTGCACCTTGCAATGCGGAGAAATTACTGTTTGTGCATTTACAATATTCATTGATTTTTGCCATTGAAAAACGTCCAGAAATGATTGAAGCTACTGACTGAATGAAAGGAGCTGGCATCTCACTCTCTTTGAATCTTCTTTATCATGCTAAGAGGAGCAGGAAAAAGCAAAAAATTTCAGAATTGCAACTTGCAATGCGGAGAAATTACTGTTTGTGCATTTACAATATTCATTGATTTTTGCCATTGAAAAACATCATGTTATTCATATACCAGAAATGATTGAAGCTACTGACTGAATGAAAGGAGCTGGCATCTCACTCTCTTTGAATCTTCTTTATCATGCTAAGAGGAGCAGGAAAAAGCAAAAAATTTCAGAATTGCACCTTGCAATGCGGAGAAATTACTGTTTGTGCATTTACAATATTCATTGATTTTTGCCATTGAAAAACATCATGTTATTCATATACCAGAAATGTTTGAAGCTACTGACTGAATGAAAGGAGCTGGCATCGCACTCTCTTTGAATCTTCTTTATCATGCTAAGAGGAGCAGGAAAAAGCAAAAAATTTCAGAATTGCACCTTGCAATGCGGAGAAATTACTGTTTGTGCATTTACAATATTCATTGATTTTTGCCATTGAAAAACGTCCAGAAATGATTGAAGCTACTGACTGAATGAAAGGAGCTGGCATCTCACGATCTTTGAATCTTCTTTATCATGCTAAGAGGACCAGGAAAATGCAAGAAATTTCAGAATTGCACCTTGCAATGCGGAGAAATTACTGTTTGTGCATTTACAATATTCATTGATTTTTGCCATTGAAAAACATCCAGAAATGATTGAAGCTACTGACTGAATGAAAGGAGCTGGCATCTCACTCTCTTTGAATCTTCTTTATCATGCTAAGAGGAGCAGGAAAAAGCCAAAAATTTCAGAATTGCACCTTGCAATGCGGAGAAATTACTGTTTGTGCATTTACAATATTCATTGATTTTTGCCATTGAAAAACATCATGTTATTCATATACCAGAAATGATTGAAGCTACTGACTGAATGAAAGGAGCTGGCATCTCACTCTCTTTGAATCTTCTTTATCATGCAAAGAGGAGCAGGAAAAAGCAAAAAATTTCAGAATTGCACCTTGCAATGCGGAGAAATTACTGTTTGTGCATTTACAATATTCATTGATTTTTGCCATTGAAAAACGTCCAGAAATGATTGAAGCTACTGACTGAATGAAAGGAGCTGGCATCTCACTCTCTTTGAATCTTCTTTATCATGCTAAGAGGAGCAGGAAAAAGCAAAAAATTTCAGAATTGCACCTTGCAATGCGGAGAAATTACTGTTTGTGCATTTACAATATTCACTGATTTTTGCCATTGAAAAACGTCCAGAAATGATTGAAGCAACTGACTGAATGAAAGGAGCTGGCATCTCACTCTCTTTGAATCTTCTTTATCATGCTAAGAGGAGCAGGAAAAAGCAAAAAATTTCAGAATTGCACCTTGCAATGCGGAGAAATTACTGTTTGTGCATTTACAATATTCATTGATTTTTGCCATTGAAAAACGTCCAGAAATAATTGAAGCTACTGACTGAATGAAAGGAGCTGGCATCTCACTCTCTTTGAATCTTCTTTATCATGCTAAGAGGAGCAGGAAAAAGCAAAAAATTTCAGAATTGCAACTTGCAATGCGGAGAAATTACTGTTTGTGCATTTACAATATTCATTGATTTTTGCCATTGAAAAACATCATGTTATTCATATACCAGAAATGATTGAAGCTACTGACTGAATGAAAGGAGCTGGAATCTCACTCTCTTTGAATCTTCTTTATCATGCTAAGAGGAGCAGGAAAAAGCAAAAAATTTCAGAATGGCACCTTGCAATGCGGAGAAATTACTGTTTGTGCATTTACAATATTCATTGATTTTTGCCATTGAAAAACGTCCAGAAATGATTGAAGCTACTGACTGAATGAAAGGAGCTGGCATCTCACTCTCTTTGAATCTTCTTTATCATGCTAAGAGGAGCAGGAAAAAGCAAAAAAATTCAGAATTGCACCTTGCAATGCGGAGAAATTACTGTTTGTGCTTTTACAATATTCATTGATTTTTGCCATTGAAACACATCATGTTATTCATATACCAGAAATGTTTCAAGCTACTGACTGAATGAAAGGAGCTGGCATCTCACTCTCTTTGAATCTTCTTTATCATGCTAAGAGGAGCAGGAAAAAGCAAAACATTTCAGAATTGCACCTTGCAATGCGGAGAAATTACTGTTTGTGCATTTACAATATTCATTGATTTTTGCCATGGAAAAATGTCCAGAAATGATTGAAGCTGCTGACTGAATGAAAGGAGCTGGCATCTCACTCTCTTTGAATCTTCTTTATCATGCTAAGAGGAGCAGGAAAAAGCAAAAAATTTCAGAATTGCACCTTGCAATGCGGAGAAATTACTGTTTGTGCATTTACAATATTCATTGATTTTTGCCATTGAAAAACATCATGTTATTCATATACCAGAAATGATTGAAGCTACTGACTGAATGAAAGGAGCTGGCATCTCACTCTCTTTGAATCTTCTTTATCATGCTAAGAGGAGCAGGAAAAAGCAAAAAATTTCAGAATTGCACCTTGCAATGCGGAGAAATTACTGTTTGTGCATTTACAATATTCATTGATTTTTGCCATTGAAAAACGTCCAGAAATGATTGAAGCTACTGACTGAATGAAAGGAGCTGGCATCTCACTCTCTTTGAATCTTCTTTATCATGCTAAGAGGAGCAGGAAAAAGCAAAAAATTTCAGAATTGCACCTTGCAATGCGGAGAAATTACTGTTTGTGCATTTACAATATTCATTGATTTTTGCCATTGAAAAACGTCCAGAAATGATTGAAGCTACTGACTGAATGAAAGGAGCTGGCATCTCGCTCTCTTTGTATCTTCTTTATCATGCTAAGAGGAGCAGGAAAAAGCAAAAAATTTCAGAATTGCACCTTGCAATGCGGAGAAATTACTGTTTGTGCATTTACAATATTCATTGATTTTTGCCATTGAAAAACGTCCAGAAGAGATTGAAGCTACTGACTGAATGAAAGGAGCTGGCATCTCACTCTCTTTGAATCTTCTTTATCATGCTAAGAGGAGCAGGAAAAAGCAAAAAATTTCAGAATTGCACCTTGCAATGTGGAGAAATTACTGTTTGTGCATTTACAATATTCATTGATTTTTGCCATTGAAAAACATCATGTTATTCATATACCAGAAATGATTGAAGCTACTGACTGAATGAAAGGATCTGGCATCTCACTCTCTTTGAATCTTCTTTATCATGCTAAGAGGAGCAGGAAAAAGCAAAAAATTTCAGAATTGCACCTTGCAATGCGGAGAAATTACTGTTTGTGCATTTACAATATTCATTGATTTTTGCCATTGAAAAACGTCCAGAAATGATTGAAGCTACTGACTGAATGAAAGGAGCTGGCATCTCACTCTCTTTGAATCTTCTTTATCATGCTAAGAGGAGCAGGAAAAAGCAAAAAATTTCAGAATTGCACCTTGCAATGCGGAGAAATTACTGTTTGTGCTTTTACAATATTCATTGATTTTTGCCATTGAAAAACATCATGTTATTCATATACCAGAAATGTTTGAAGCTACTGACTGAATGAAAGGAGCTGGCATCTCACTCTCTTTGAATCTTCTTTATCATGCTAAGAGGAGCAGGAAAAAGCAAAAAATTTCAGAATTGCACCTTGCAATGCGGAGAAATTACTGTTTGTGCATTTACAATATTCATTGATTTTTGCCATTGAAAAACGTCCAGAAATGATTGAAGCTACTGACTGAATGAAAGGAGCTGGCATCTCACTCTCTTTGAATCTTCTTTATCATGCTAAGAGGAGCAGGAAAAAGCAAAAAATTTCAGAATTGCACCTTGCAATGCGGAGAAATTACTGTTTGTGCATTTACAATATTCATTGATTTTTGCCATTGAAAAACGTCCAGAAATGATTGAAGCTACTGACTGAATGAAAGGAGCTGGCATCTCACTCTCTTTAAATCTTCTTTATCATGCTAAGAGGAGCAGGAAAAAGCAAAAAATTTCAGAATTGCAACTTGCAATGCGGAGAAATTACTGTTTGTGCATTTACAATATTCATTGATTTTTGCCATTGAAAAACATCATGTTATTCATATACCAGAAATGATTGAAGCTACTGACTGAATGAAAGGAGCTGGCATCTCACTCTCTTTGAATCTTCTTTATCATGCTAAGAGGAGCAGGAAAAAGCAAAAAATTTCAGAATTGCACCTTGCAATGCGGAGAAATTACTGTTTGTGCATTTACAATATTCATTGATTTTTGCCATTGAAAAACGTCCAGAAATGATTGAAGCTACTGACTGAATGAAAGGAGCTGGCATCTCACTCTCTTTGAATCTTCTTTATCATGCTAAGAGGAGCAGGAAAAAGCAAAAAATTTCAGAATTGCACCTTGCAATGCGGAGAAATTACTGTTTGTGCATTTACAATATTCATTGATTTTTGCCATTGAAAAACGTCCAGAAATGATTGAAGCTACTGACTGAATGAAAGGAGCTGGCATCTCACTCTCTTTGAATCTTCTTTATCATGCTAAGAGGAGCAGGAAAAAGCAAAAAATTTCAGAATTGCACCTTGCAATGCGGAGAAATTACTGTTTGTGCATTTACAATATTCATTAATTTTTGCCATTGAAAAACATCATGTTATTCATATCCCAGAAATGTTTGAAGCTACTGACTGAATGAAAGAAGCTGGCATCTCACTCTCTTTGAATCTTCTTTATCATGCTAAGAGGAGCAGGAAAAAGCAAAAAATTTCAGAATTGCACCTTGCAATGCGGAGAAATTACTGTTTGTGCATTTACAATATTCATTGATTTTTGCCATTGAAAAACGTCCAGAAATGATTGAAGCTACTGACTGAATGAAAGGAGCTGGCATCTCACTCTCTTTGAATCTTCTTTATCATGCTAAGAGGAGCAGGAAAAAGCAAAAAATTTCAGAATTGCACCTTGCAATGCGGAGAAATTACTGTTTGTGCATTTACAATATTCATTGATTTTTGCCATTGAAAAACATCATGTTATTCATATACCAGAAATGTTTGAAGCTACTGACTGAATGAAAGGAGCTGGCATCTCACTCTCTTTGAATCTTCTTTATCATGCTAAGAGGAGCAGGAAAAAGCAAAAAATTTCAGAATTGCACCTTGCAATGCGGAGAAATTACTGTTTGTGCATTTACAATATTCATTGATTTTTGCCATTGAAAAACGTCCAGAAATGATTGAAGCTACTGACTGAATGAAAGGAGCTGGCATCTCACTCTCTTTGAATCTTCTTTATCATGCTAAGAGGAGCAGGAAAAAGCAAAAAATTTCAGAATTGCACCTTGCAATGCGGAGAAATTACTGTTTGTGCATTTACAATATTCATTGATTTTTGCCATTGAAAAACGTCCAGAAATAATTGAAGCTACTGACTGAATGAAAGGAGCTGGCATCTCACTCTCTTTGAATCTTCTTTATCATGCTAAGAGGAGCAGGAAAAAGCAAAAAATTTCAGAATTGCAACTTGCAATGCGGAAAAATTACTGTTTGTGCATTTACAATATTCATTGATTTTTGCCATTGAAAAACATCATGTTATTCATATACCAGAAATGATTGAAGCTACTGACTGAATGAAAGGAGCTGGCATCTCACTCTCTTTGAATCTTCTTTATCATGCTAAGAGGAGCAGGAAAAAGCAAAAAATTTCAGAATTGCACCTTGCAATGCGGAGAAATTACTGTTTGTGCATTTACAATATTCATTGATTTTTGCCATTGAAAAACGTCCAGAAATGATTGAAGCTACTGACTGAATGAAAGGAGCTGGCATCTCACTCTCTTTGAATCTTCTTTATCATGCTAAGAGGAGCAGGAAAAAGCAAAAAATTTCAGAATTGCACCTTGCAATGCGGAGAAATTATTGTTTGTGCTTTTACAATATTCATTGATTTTTGCCATTGAAAAACATCATGTTATTCATATACCAGAAATGTTTGAAGCTACTGACTGAATGAAAGGAGCTGGCATCTCACTCTCTTTGAATCTTCTTTATCATGCTAAGAGGAGCAGGAAAAAGCAAAAAATTTCAGAATTGCACCTTGCAATGCGGAGAAATTACTGTTTGTGCATTTACAATATTCATTGATTTTTGCCATTGAAAAATGTCCAGAAATGATTGAAGCTGCTGACTGAATGAAAGGAGCTGGCATCTCACTCTCTTTGAATCTTCTTTATCATGCTAAGAGGAGCAGGAAAAAGCAAAAAATTTCAGAATTGCACCTTGCAATGCGGAGAAATTACTGTTTGTGCATTTACAATATTCATTGATTTTTGCCATTGAAAAACATCATGTTATTCATATACCAGAAATGATTGAAGCTACTGACTGAATGAAAGGAGCTGGCATCTCACTCTCTTTGAATCTTCTTTATCATGCTAAGAGGAGCAGGAAAAAGCAAAAAATTTCAGAATTGCACCTTGCAATGCGGAGAAATTACTGTTTGTGCATTTACAATATTCATTGATTTTTGCCATTGAAAAACGTCCAGAAATGATTGAAGCTACTGACTGAATGAAAGGAGCTGGCATCTCACTCTCTTTGAATCTTCTTTATCATGCTAAGAGGAGCAGGAAAAAGCAAAAAATTTCAGAATTGCACCTTGCAATGCGGAGAAATTACTGTTTGTGCATTTACAATATTCATTGATTTTTGCCATTGAAAAACGTCCAGAAATGATTGAAGCTACTGACTGAATGAAAGGAGCTGGCATCTCACTCTCTTTGAATCTTCTTTATCATGCTAAGAGGAGCAGGAAAAAGCAAAAAATTTCAGAATTGCACCTTGCAATGCGGAGAAATTACTGTTTGTGCATTTACAATATTCATTGATTTTTGCCATTGAAAAACATCATGTTATTCATATACCAGAAATGTTTGAAGCTACTGACTGAATGAAAGGAGCTGGCATCTCACTCTCTTTGAATCTTCTTTATCATGCTAAGAGGAGCAGGAAAAAGCAAAAAATTTCAGAATTGCACCTTGCAATGCGGAGAAATTACTGTTTGTGCATTTACAATATTCATTGATTTTTGCCATTGAAAAACGTCCAGAAATGATTGAAGCTACTGACTGAATGAAAGGAGCTGGCATCTCACTCTCTTTGAATCTTCTTTATCATGCTAAGAGGAGCAGGAAAAAGCAAAAAATTTCAGAATTGCACCTTGCAATGCGGAGAAATTACTGTTTGTGCATTTACAATATTCATTGATTTTTGCCATTGAAAAACATCATGTTATTCATATACCAGAAATGATTGAAGCTACTGACTGAATGAAAGGAGCTGGCATCTCGCTCTCTTTGAATCTTCTTTATCATGCTAAGAGGAGCAGGAAAAAGCAAAAAATTTCAGAATTGCACCTTGCAATGCGGAGAAATTACTGTTTGTGCATTTACAATATTCATTGATTTTTGCCATTGAAAAACGTCCAGAAATGATTGAAGCTACTGACTGAATGAAAGGAGTTGGCATCTCACTCTCTTTGAATCTACTTTATCATGCTAAGAGGAGCAGGAAAAAGCAAAAAATTTCAGAATTGCACCTTGCAATGTGGAGAAATTACTGTTTGTGCATTTACAATATTCATTGATTTTTGCCATTGAAAAACATCATGTTATTCATATACCAGAAATGATTGAAGCTACTGACTGAATGAAAGGAGCTGGCATCTCACTCTCTTTGAATCTTCTTTATCATGCTAAGAGGAGCAGGAAAAAGCAAAAAATTTCAGAATTGCACCTTGCAATGCGGAGAAATTACTGTTTGTGCATTTACAATATTCATTGATTTTTGCCATTGAAAAACGTCCAGAAATGATTGAAGCTACTGACTGAATGAAAGGAGCTGGCATCTCACTCTCTTTGAATCTTCTTTATCATGCTAAGAGGAGCAGGAAAAAGCAAAAAATTTCAGAATTGCACCTTGCAATGCGGAGAAATTACTGTTTGTGCTTTTACAATATTCATTGATTTTTGCCATTGAAAAACATCATGTTATTCATATACCAGAAATGTTTGAAGCTACTGACTGAATGAAAGGAGCTGGCATCTCACTCTCTTTGAATCTTCTTTATCATGCTAAGAGGAGCAGGAAAAAGCAAAAAATTTCAGAATTGCACCTTGCAATGCGGAGAAATTACTGTTTGTGCATTTACAATATTCATTGATTTTTGCCATTGAAAAACGTCCAGAAATGATTGAAGCTACTGACTGAATGAAAGGAGCTGGCATCTCACTCTCTTTGAATCTTCTTTATCATGCTAAGAGGAGCAGGAAAAAGCAAAAAATTTCAGAATTGCACCTTGCAATGCGGAGAAATTACTGTTTGTGCATTTACAATATTCATTGATTTTTGCCATTGAAAAACGTCCAGAAATGATTGAAGCTACTGACTGAATGAAAGGAGCTGGCATCTCACTCTCTTTGAATCTTCTTTATCATGCTAAGAGGAGCAGGAAAAAGCAAAAAATTTCAGAATTGCAACTTGCAATGCGGAGAAATTACTGTTTGTGCATTTACAATATTCATTGATTTTTGCCATTGAAAAACATCATGTTATTCATATACCAGAAATGATTGAAGCTACTGACTGAATGAAAGGAGCTGGCATCTCACTCTCTTTGAATCTTCTTTATCATGCTAAGAGGAGCAGGAAAAAGCAAAAAATTTCAGAATTGCACCTTGCAATGCGGAGAAATTACTGTTTGTGCATTTACAATATTCATTGATTTTTGCCATTGAAAAACGTCCAGAAATGATTGAAGCTACTGACTGAATGAAAGGAGCTGGCATCTCACTCTCTTTGAATCTTCTTTATCATGCTAAGAGGAGCAGGAAAAAGCAAAAAATTTCAGAATTGCACCTTGCAATGCGGAGAAATTACTGTTTGTGCATTTACAATATTCATTGATTTTTGCCATTGAAAAACATCATGTTATTCATATACCAGAAATGATTGAAGCTACTGACTGAATGAAAGGAGCTGGCATCTCGCTCTCTTTGAATCTTCTTTATCATGCTAAGAGGAGCAGGAAAAAGCAAAAAATTTCAGAATTGCACCTTGCAATGCGGAGAAATTACTGTTTGTGCATTTACAATATTCATTGATTTTTGCCATTGAAAAACGTCCAGAAGAGATTGAAGCTACTGACTGAATGAAAGGAGCTGGCATCTCACTCTCTTTGAATCTTCTTTATCATGCTAAGAGGAGCAGGAAAAAGCAAAAAATTTCAGAATTGCACCTTGCAATGTGGAGAAATTACTGTTTGTGCATTTACAATATTCATTGATTTTTGCCATTGAAAAACATCATGTTATTCATATACCAGAAATGATTGAAGCTACTGACTGAATGAAAGGAGCTGGCATCTCACTCTCTTTGAATCTTCTTTATCATGCTAAGAGGAGCAGGAAAAAGCAAAAAATTTCAGAATTGCACCTTGCAATGCGGAGAAATTACTGTTTGTGCATTTACAATATTCATTGATTTTTGCCATTGAAAAACGTTCAGAAATGATTGAAGCTACTGACTGAATGAAAGGAGCTGGCATCTCACTCTCTTTGAATCTTCTTTATCATGCTAAGAGGAGCAGGAAAAAGCAAAAAATTTCAGAATTGCACCTTGCAATGCGGAGAAATTACTGTTTGTGCTTTTACAATATTCATTGATTTTTGCCATTGAAAAACATCATGTTATTCATATACCAGAAATGTTTGAAGCTACTGACTGAATGAAAGGAGCTGGCATCTCACTCTCTTTGAATCTTCTTTATCATGCTAAGAGGAGCAGGAAAAAGCAAAAAATTTCAGAATTGCACCTTGCAATGCGGAGAAATTACTGTTTGTGCATTTACAATATTCATTGATTTTTGCCATTGAAAAACGTCCAGAAATGATTGAAGCTACTGACTGAATGAAAGGAGCTGGCATCTCACTCTCTTTGAATCTTCTTTATCATGCTAAGAGGAGCAGGAAAAAGCAAAAAATTTCAGAATTGCACCTTGCAATGCGGAGAAATTACTGTTTGTGCATTTACAATATTCATTGATTTTTGCCATTGAAAAATGTCCAGAAATGATTGAAGCTACTGACTGAATGAAAGGAGCTGGCATCTCACTCTCTTTGAATCTTCTTTATCATGCTAAGAGGAGCAGGAAAAAGCAAAAAATTTCAGAATTGCAACTTGCAATGCGGAGAAATTACTGTTTGTGCATTTACAATATTCATTGATTTTTGCCATTGAAAAACATCATGTTATTCATATACCAGAAATGATTGAAGCTACTGACTGAATGAAAGGAGCTGGCATCTCACTCTCTTTGAATCTTCTTTATCATGCTAAGAGGAGCAGGAAAAAGCAAAAAATTTCAGAATTGCACCTTGAAATGCGGAGAAATTACTGTTTGTGCATTTACAATATTCATTGATTTTTGCCATTGAAAAACGTCCAGAAATGATTGAAGCTACTGACTGAATGAAAGGAGCTGGCATCTCACTCTCTTTGAATCTTCTTTATCATGCTAAGAGGAGCAGGAAAAAGCAAAAAATTTCAGAATTGCACCTTGCAATGCGGAGAAATTACTGTTTGTGCATTTACAATATTCATTGATTTTTGCCATTGAAAAACGTCCAGAAATGATTGAAGCTACTGACTGAATGAAAGGAGCTGGCATCTCACTCTCTTTGAATCTTCTTTATCATGCTAAGAGGAGCAGGAAAAAGCAAAAAATTTCAGAATTGCACCTTGCAATGCGGAGAAATTACTGTTTGTGCATTTACAATATTCATTAATTTTTGCCATTGAAAAACATCATGTTATTCATATCCCAGAAATGTTTGAAGCTACTGACTGAATGAAAGAAGCTGGCATCTCACTCTCTTTGAATCTTCTTTATCATGCTAAGAGGAGCAGGAAAAAGCAAAAAATTTCAGAATTGCACCTTGCAATGCGGAGAAATTACTGTTTGTGCATTTACAATATTCATTGATTTTTGCCATTGAAAAACGTCCAGAAATGATTGAAGCTACTGACTGAATGAAAGGAGCTGGCATCTCACTCTCTTTGAATCTTCTTTATCATGCTAAGAGGAGCAGGAAAAAGCAAAAAATTTCAGAATTGCACCTTGCAATGCGGAGAAATTACTGTTTGTGCATTTACAATATTCATTGATTTTTGCCATTGAAAAACATCATGTTATTCATATACCAGAAATGTTTGAAGCTACTGACTGAATGAAAGGAGCTGGCATCTCACTCTCTTTGAATCTTCTTTATCATGCTAAGAGGAGCAGGAAAAAGGAAAAAATTTCAGAATTGCACCTTGCAATGCGGAGAAATTACTGTTTGTGCATTTACAATATTCATTGATTTTTGCCATTGAAAAACGTCCAGAAATGATTGAAGCTACTGACTGAATGAAAGGAGCTGGCATCTCACTCTCTTTGAATCTTCTTTATCATGCTAAGAGGAGCAGTAAAATGCAAGAAATTTCAGAATTGCACCTTGCAATGCGGAGAAATTACTGTTTGTGCATTTACAATATTCATTGATTTTTGCCATTGAAAAACATCCAGAAATGATTGAAGCTACTGACTGAATGAAAGGAGCTGGCATCTCACTCTCTTTGAATCTTCTTTATCATGCTAAGAGGAGCAGGAAAAAGCAAAAAATTTCAGAATTGCACCTTGCAATGCGGAGAAATTACTGTTTGTGCATTTACAATATTCATTGATTTTTGCCATTGAAAAACGTCCAGAAATGATTGAAGCAACTGACTGAATGAAAGGAGCTGGCATCTCACTCTCTTTGAATCTTCTTTATCATGCTAAGAGGAGCAGGAAAAAGCAAAAAATTTCAGAATTGCACCTTGCAATGCGGAGAAATTACTGTTTGTGCATTTACAATATTCATTGATTTTTGCCATTGAAAAACGTCCAGAAATAATTGAAGCTACTGACTGAATGAAAGGAGCTGGCATCTCACTCTCTTTGAATCTTCTTTATCATGCTAAGAGGAGCAGGAAAAAGCAAAAAATTTCAGAATTGCAACTTGCAATGCGGAGAAATTACTGTTTGTGCATTTACAATATTCATTGATTTTTGCCATTGAAAAACATCATGTTATTCATATACCAGAAATGATTGAAGCTACTGACTGAATGAAAGGAGCTGGCATCTCACTCTCTTTGAATCTTCTTTATCATGCTAAGAGGAGCAGGAGAAAGCAAAAAATTTCAGAATTGCACCTTGCAATGCGGAGAAATTACTGTTTGTGCATTTACAATATTCATTGATTTTTGCCATTGAAAAACGTCCAGAAATGATTGAAGCTACTGACTGAATGAAAGGAGCTGGCATCTCACTCTCTTTGAATCTTCTTTATCATGCTAAGAGGAGCAGGAAAAAGCAAAAAATTTCAGAATTGCACCTTGCAATGCGGAGAAATTACTGTTTGTGCATTTACAATATTCATTGATTTTTGCCATTGAAAAACGTCCAGAAATGATTGAAGCTACTGACTGAATGAAAGGAGTTGGCATCTCACTCTCTTTGAATCTTCTTTATCATGCTAAGAGGAGCAGGAAAAAGCAAAAAATTTCAGAATTGCACCTTGCAATGTGGAGAAATTACTGTTTGTGCATTTACAATATTCATTGATTTTTGCCATTGAAAAACATCATGTTATTCATATACCAGAAATGATTGAAGCTACTGACTGAATGAAAGGAGCTGGCATCTCACTCTCTTTGAATCTTCTTTATCATGCTAAGAGGAGCAGGAAAAAGCAAAAAATTTCAGAATTGCACCTTGCAATGCGGAGAAATTACTGTTTGTGCATTTACAATATTCATTGATTTTTGCCATTGAAAAACGTCCAGAAATGATTGAAGCTACTGACTGAATGAAAGGAGCTGGCATCTCACTCTCTTTGAATCTTCTTTATCATGCTAAGAGGAGCAGGAAAAAGCAAAAAATTTCAGAATTGCACCTTGCAATGCGGAGAAATTACTGTTTGTGCTTTTACAATATTCATTGATTTTTGCCATTGAAAAACATCATGTTATTCATATACCAGAAATGTTTGAAGCTACTGACTGAATGAAAGGAGCTGGCATCTCACTCTCTTTGAATCTTCTTTATCATGCTAAGAGGAGCAGGAAAAAGCAAAAAATTTCAGAATTGCACCTTGCAATGCGGAGAAATTACTGTTTGTGCATTTACAATATTCATTGATTTTTGCCATTGAAAAACGTCCAGAAATGATTGAAGCTACTGACTGAATGAAAGGAGCTGGCATCTCACTCTCTTTGAATCTTCTTTATCATGCTAAGAGGAGCAGGAAAAAGCAAAAAATTTCAGAATTGCACCTTGCAATGCGGAGAAATTACTGTTTGTGCATTTACAATATTCATTGATTTTTGCCATTGAAAAACGTCCAGAAATGATTGAAGCTACTGACTGAATGAAAGGAGCTGGCATCTCACTCTCTTTGAATCTTCTTTATCATGCTAAGAGGAGCAGGAAAAAGCAAAAAATTTCAGAATTGCAACTTGCAATGCGGAGAAATTACTGTTTGTGCATTTACAATATTCATTGATTTTTGCCATTGAAAAACATCATGTTATTCATATACCAGAAATGATTGAAGCTACTGACTGAATGAAAGGAGCTGGCATCTCACTCTCTTTGAATCTTCTTTATCATGCTAAGAGGAGCAGGAAAAAGCAAAAAATTTCAGAATTGCACCTTGCAATGCGGAGAAATTACTGTTTGTGCATTTACAATATTCATTGATTTTTGCCATTGAAAAACGTCCAGAAATGATTGAAGCTACTGACTGAATGAAAGGAGCTGGCATCTCACTCTCTTTGAATCTTCTTTATCATGCTAAGAGGAGCAGGAAAAAGCAAAAAATTTCAGAATTGCACCTTGCAATGCGGAGAAATTACTGTTTGTGCATTTACAATATTCATTGATTTTTGCCATTGAAAAACATCATGTTATTCATATACCAGAAATGATTGAAGCTACTGACTGAATGAAAGGAGCTGGCATCTCGCTCTCTTTGAATCTTCTTTATCATGCTAAGAGGAGCAGGAAAAAGCAAAAAATTTCAGAATTGCACCTTGCAATGCGGAGAAATTACTGTTTGTGCATTTACAATATTCATTGATTTTTGCCATTGAAAAACGTCCAGAAGAGATTGAAGCTACTGACTGAATGAAAGGAGCTGGCATCTCACTCTCTTTGAATCTTCTTTATCATGCTAAGAGGAGCAGGAAAAAGCAAAAAATTTCAGAATTGCACCTTGCAATGTGGAGAAATTACTGTTTGTGCATTTACAATATTCATTGATTTTTGCCATTGAAAAACATCATGTTATTCATATACCAGAAATGATTGAAGCTACTGACTGAATGAAAGGAGCTGGCATCTCACTCTCTTTGAATCTTCTTTATCATGCTAAGAGGAGCAGGAAAAAGCAAAAAATTTCAGAATTGCACCTTGCAATGCGGAGAAATTACTGTTTGTGCATTTACAATATTCATTGATTTTTGCCATTGAAAAACGTTCAGAAATGATTGAAGCTACTGACTGAATGAAAGGAGCTGGCATCTCACTCTCTTTGAATCTTCTTTATCATGCTAAGAGGAGCAGGAAAAAGCAAAAAATTTCAGAATTGCACCTTGCAATGCGGAGAAATTACTGTTTGTGCTTTTACAATATTCATTGATTTTTGCCATTGAAAAACATCATGTTATTCATATACCAGAAATGTTTGAAGCTACTGACTGAATGAAAGGAGCTGGCATCTCACTCTCTTTGAATCTTCTTTATCATGCTAAGAGGAGCAGGAAAAAGCAAAAAATTTCAGAATTGCACCTTGCAATGCGGAGAAATTACTGTTTGTGCATTTACAATATTCATTGATTTTTGCCATTGAAAAACGTCCAGAAATGATTGAAGCTACTGACTGAATGAAAGGAGCTGGCATCTCACTCTCTTTGAATCTTCTTTATCATGCTAAGAGGAGCAGGAGAAAGCAAAAAATTTCAGAATTGCACCTTGCAATGCGGAGAAATTACTGTTTGTGCATTTACAATATTCATTGATTTTTGCCATTGAAAAATGTCCAGAAATGATTGAAGCTACTGACTGAATGAAAGGAGCTGGCATCTCACTCTCTTTGAATCTTCTTTATCATGCTAAGAGGAGCAGGAAAAAGCAAAAAATTTCAGAATTGCAACTTGCAATGCGGAGAAATTACTGTTTGTGCATTTACAATATTCATTGATTTTTGCCATTGAAAAACATCATGTTATTCATATACCAGAAATGATTGAAGCTACTGACTGAATGAAAGGAGCTGGCATCTCACTCTCTTTGAATCTTCTTTATCATGCTAAGAGGAGCAGGAAAAAGCAAAAAATTTCAGAATTGCACCTTGCAATGCGGAGAAATTACTGTTTGTGCATTTACAATATTCATTGATTTTTGCCATTGAAAAACGTCCAGAAATGATTGAAGCTACTGACTGAATGAAAGGAGCTGGCATCTCACTCTCTTTGAATCTTCTTTATCATGCTAAGAGGAGCAGGAAAAAGCAAAAAATTTCAGAATTGCACCTTGCAATGCGGAGAAATTACTGTTTGTGCATTTACAATATTCATTGATTTTTGCCATTGAAAAACGTCCAGAAATGATTGAAGCTACTGACTGAATGAAAGGAGCTGGCATCTCACTCTCTTTGAATCTTCTTTATCATGCTAAGAGGAGCAGGAAAAAGCAAAAAATTTCAGAATTGCACCTTGCAATGCGGAGAAATTACTGTTTGTGCATTTACAATATTCATTAATTTTTGCCATTGAAAAACATCATGTTATTCATATCCCAGAAATGTTTGAAGCTACTGACTGAATGAAAGAAGCTGGCATCTCACTCTCTTTGAATCTTCTTTATCATGCTAAGAGGAGCAGGAAAAAGCAAAAAATTTCAGAATTGCACCTTGCAATGCGGAGAAATTACTGTTTGTGCATTTACAATATTCATTGATTTTTGCCATTGAAAAACGTCCAGAAATGATTGAAGCTACTGACTGAATGAAAGGAGCTGGCATCTCACTCTCTTTGAATCTTCTTTATCATGCTAAGAGGAGCAGGAAAAAGCAAAAAATTTCAGAATTGCACCTTGCAATGCGGAGAAATTACTGTTTGTGCATTTACAATATTCATTGATTTTTGCCATTGAAAAACATCATGTTATTCATATACCAGAAATGTTTGAAGCTACTGACTGAATGAAAGGAGCTGGCATCTCACTCTCTTTGAATCTTCTTTATCATGCTAAGAGGAGCAGGAAAAAGCAAAAAATTTCAGAATTGCACCTTGCAATGCGGAGAAATTACTGTTTGTGCATTTACAATATTCATTGATTTTTGCCATTGAAAAACGTCCAGAAATGATTGAAGCTACTGACTGAATGAAAGGAGCTGGCATCTCACTCTCTTTGAATCTTCTTTATCATGCTAAGAGGAGCAGTAAAATGCAAGAAATTTCAGAATTGCACCTTGCAATGCGGAGAAATTACTGTTTGTGCATTTACAATATTCATTGATTTTTGCCATTGAAAAACATCCAGAAATGATTGAAGCTACTGACTGAATGAAAGGAGCTGGCATCTCACTCTCTTTGAATCTTCTTTATCATGCTAAGAGGAGCAGGAAAAAGCAAAAAATTTCAGAATTGCACCTTGCAATGCGGAGAAATTACTGTTTGTGCATTTACAATATTCATTGATTTTTGCCATTGAAAAACGTCCAGAAATGATTGAAGCAACTGACTGAATGAAAGGAGCTGGCATCTCACTCTCTTTGAATCTTCTTTATCATGCTAAGAGGAGCAGGAAAAAGCAAAAAATTTCAGAATTGCACCTTGCAATGCGGAGAAATTACTGTTTGTGCATTTACAATATTCATTGATTTTTGCCATTGAAAAACGTCCAGAAATAATTGAAGCTACTGACTGAATGAAAGGAGCTGGCATCTCACTCTCTTTGAATCTTCTTTATCATGCTAAGAGGAGCAGGAAAAAGCAAAAAATTTCAGAATTGCAACTTGCAATGCGGAGAAATTACTGTTTGTGCATTTACAATATTCATTGATTTTTGCCATTGAAAAACATCATGTTATTCATATACCAGAAATGATTGAAGCTACTGACTGAATGAAAGGAGCTGGCATCTCACTCTCTTTGAATCTTCTTTATCATGCTAAGAGGAGCAGGAGAAAGCAAAAAATTTCAGAATTGCACCTTGCAATGCGGAGAAATTACTGTTTGTGCATTTACAATATTCATTGATTTTTGCCATTGAAAAACGTCCAGAAATGATTGAAGCTACTGACTGAATGAAAGGAGCTGGCATCTCACTCTCTTTGAATCTTCTTTATCATGCTAAGAGGAGCAGGAAAAAGCAAAAAATTTCAGAATTGCACCTTGCAATGCGGAGAAATTACTGTTTGTGCTTTTACAATATTCATTGATTTTTGCCATTGAAAAACATCATGTTATTCATATACCAGAAATGTTTGAAGCTACTGACTGAATGAAAGGAGCTGGCATCTCACTCTCTTTGAATCTTCTTTATCATGCTAAGAGGAGCAGGAAAAAGCAAAAAATTTCAGAATTGCACCTTGCAATGCGGAGAAATTACTGTTTGTGCATTTACAATATTCATTGATTTTTGCCATTGAAAAATGTCCAGAAATGATTGAAGCTGCTGACTGAATGAAAGGAGCTGGCATCTCACTCTCTTTGAATCTTCTTTATCATGCTAAGAGGAGCAGGAAAAAGCAAAAAATTTCAGAATTGCACCTTGCAATGCGGAGAAATTACTGTTTGTGCATTTACAATATTCATTGATTTTTGCCATTGAAAAACATCATGTTATTCATATACCAGAAATGATTGAAGCTACTGACTGAATGAAAGGAGCTGGCATCTCACTCTCTTTGAATCTTCTTTATCATGCTAAGAGGAGCAGGAAAAAGCAAAAAATTTCAGAATTGCACCTTGCAATGCGGAGAAATTACTGTTTGTGCATTTACAATATTCATTGATTTTTGCCATTGAAAAACGTCCAGAAATGATTGAAGCTACTGACTGAATGAAAGGAGCTGGCATCTCACTCTCTTTGAATCTTCTTTATCATGCTAAGAGGAGCAGGAAAAAGCAAAAAATTTCAGAATTGCACCTTGCAATGCGGAGAAATTACTGTTTGTGCATTTACAATATTCATTGATTTTTGCCATTGAAAAACGTCCAGAAATGATTGAAGCTACTGACTGAATGAAAGGAGCTGGCATCTCACTCTCTTTGAATCTTCTTTATCATGCTAAGAGGAGCAGGAAAAAGCAAAAAATTTCAGAATTGCACCTTGCACTGCGGAGAAATTACTGTTTGTGCATTTACAATATTCATTGATTTTTGCTATTGAAAAACATCATGTTATTCATATACCAGAAATGATTGAAGCTACTGACTGAATGAAAGGAGCTGGCATCTCGCTCTCTTTGAATCTTCTTTATCATGCTAAGAGGAGCAGGAAAAAGCAAAAAATTTCAGAATTGCACCTTGCAATGCGGAGAAATTACTGTTTGTGCATTTACAATATTCATTGATTTTTGCCATTGAAAAACGTCCAGAAATGATTGAAGCTACTGACTGAATGAAAGGAGCTGGCATCTCACTCTCTTTGAATCTTCTTTATCATGCTAAGAGGAGCAGGAAAAAGCAAAAAATTTCAGAATTGCACCTTGCAATGTGGAGAAATTACTGTTTGTGCATTTAAAATATTCATTGATTTTTGCCATTGAAAAACATCATGTTATTCATATACCAGAAATGATTGAAGCTACTGACTGAATGAAAGGAGTTGGCATCTCACTCTCTTTGAATCTTCTTTATCATGCTAAGAGGAGCAGGAAAAAGCAAAAAATTTCAGAATTGCACCTTGCAATGCGGAGAAATTACTGTTTGTGCATTTACAATATTCATTGATTTTTGCCATTGAAAAACGTCCAGAAATGATTGAAGCTACTGACTGAATGAAAGGAGCTGGCATCTCACTCTCTTTGAATCTTCTTTATCATGCTAAGAGGAGCAGGAAAAAGCAAAAAATTTCAGAATTGCACCTTGCAATGCGGAGAAATTACTGTTTGTGCTTTTACAATATTCATTGATTTTTGCCATTGAAAAACATCATGTTATTCATATACCAGAAATGTTTGAAGCTACTGACTGAATGAAAGGAGCTGGCATCTCACTCTCTTTGAATCTTCTTTATCATGCTAAGAGGAGCAGGAAAAAGCAAAAAATTTCAGAATTGCACCTTGCAATGCGGAGAAATTACTGTTTGTGCATTTACAATATTCATTGATTTTTGCCATTGAAAAACGTCCAGAAATGATTGAAGCTACTGACTGAATGAAAGGAGCTGGCATCTCACTCTCTTTGAATCTTCTTTATCATGCTAAGAGGAGCAGGAAAAAGCAAAAAATTTCAGAATTGCACCTTGCAATGCGGAGAAATTACTGTTTGTGCATTTACAATATTCATTGATTTTTGCCATTGAAAAACGTCCAGAAATGATTGAAGCTACTGACTGAATGAAAGGAGCTGGCATCTCACTCTCTTTGAATCTTCTTTATCATGCTAAGAGGAGCAGGAAAAAGCAAAAAATTTCAGAATTGCAACTTGCAATGCGGAGAAATTACTGTTTGTGCATTTACAATATTCATTGATTTTTGCCATTGAAAAACATCATGTTATTCATATACCAGAAATGATTGAAGCTACTGACTGAATGAAAGGAGCTGGCATCTCACTCTCTTTGAATCTTCTTTATCATGCTAAGAGGAGCAGGAAAAAGCAAAAAATTTCAGAATTGCACCTTGCAATGCGGAGAAATTACTGTTTGTGCATTTACAATATTCATTGATTTTTGCCATTGAAAAACGTCCAGAAATGATTGAAGCTACTGACTGAATGAAAGGAGCTGGCATCTCACTCTCTTTGAATCTTCTTTATCATGCTAAGAGGAGCAGGAAAAAGCAAAAAATTTCAGAATTGCACCTTGCAATGCGGAGAAATTACTGTTTGTGCATTTACAATATTCATTGATTTTTGCCATTGAAAAACGTCCAGAAATGATTGAAGCTACTGACTGAATGAAAGGAGCTGGCATCTCACTCTCTTTGAATCTTCTTTATCATGCTAAGAGGAGCAGGAAAAAGCAAAAAATTTCAGAATTGCACCTTGCAATGCGGAGAAATTACTGTTTGTGCTTTTACAATATTCATTGATTTTTGCCATTGAAAAACATCATGTTATTCATATACCAGAAATGTTTGTAGCTACTGACTGAATGAAAGGAGCTGGCATCTCACTCTCTTTGAATCTTCTTTATCATGCTAAGAGGAGCAGGAAAAAGCAAAAAATTTCAGAATTGCACCTTGCAATGCGGAGAAATTACTGTTTGTGCATTTACAATATTCATTGATTTTTGCCATTGAAAAACGTCCAGAAATGATTGAAGCTACTGACTGAATGAAAGGAGCTGGCATCTCACTCTCTTTGAATCTTCTTTATCATGCTAAGAGGAGCAGGAAAAAGCAAAAAATTTCAGAATTGCACCTTGCAATGCGGAGAAATTACTGTTTGTGCATTTACAATATTCATTGATTTTTGCCATTGAAAAACATCATGTTATTCATATACCAGAAATGATTGAAGCTACTGACTGAATGAAAGGAGCTGGCATCTTACTCTCTTTGAATCTTCTTTGTCATGCTAAGAGGAGCAGGAAAAAGCAAAAAATTTCAGAATTGCACCTTGCAATGCGGAGAAATTACTGTTTGTGCATTTACAATATTCATTGATTTTTGCCATTGAAAAACGTCCAGAAATGATTGAAGCTACTGACTGAATGAAAGGAGCTGGCATCTCACTCTCTTTGAATCTTCTTTATCATGCTAAGAGGAGCAGGAAAAAGCAAAAAATTTCAGAATTGCACCTTGCAATGCGGAGAAATTACTGTTTGTGCATTTACAATATTCATTGATTTTTGCCATTGAAAAACGTCCAGAAATGATTGAAGCTACTGACTGAATGAAAGGAGCTGGCATCTCACTCTCTTTGAATCTTCTTTATCATGCTAAGAGGAGCAGGAAAAAGCAAAAAATTTCAGAATTGCACCTTGCAATGCGGAGAAATTACTGTTTGTGCATTTACAATATTCATTGATATTTGCCATTGAAAAACATCATGTTATTCATATACCAGAAATGTTTGTAGCTACTGACTGAATGAAAGGAGCTGGCATCTCACTCTCTTTGAATCTTCTTTATCATGCTAAGAGGAGCAGGAAAAAGCAAAAAATTTCAGAATTGCACCTTGCAATGCGGAGAAATTACTGTTTGTGCATTTACAATATTCATTGATTTTTGCCATTGAAAAACGTCCAGAAATGATTGAAGCTACTGACTGAATGAAAGGAGCTGGCATCTCACTCTCTTTGAATCTTCTTTATCATGCTAAGAGGAGCAGGAAAAAGCAAAAAATTTCAGAATTGCACCTTGCAATGCGGAGAAATTACTGTTTGTGCATTTACAATATTCATTGATTTTTGCCATTGAAAAACGTCCAGAAATGATTGAAGCTACTGACTGAATGAAAGGAGCTGGCATCTCACTCTCTTTGAGTCTTCTTTATCATGCTAAGAGGAGCAGGAAAAAGCAAAAAATTTCAGAATTTCACCTTGCAATGCGGAGAAATTACTCTTTGTGCATTTACAATATTCATTGATTTTTGCCATTGAAAAACATCATGTTATTCATATACCAGAAATGTTTGAAGCTACTGACTGAATGAAAGGAGCTGGCATCTCACTCTCTTTGAATCTTCTTTATAATGCTAAGAGGAGCAGGAAAAAGCAAAAAATTTCAGAATTGCACCTTGCAATGCGGAGAAATTACTGTTTGTGCATTTACAATATTCATTGATTTTTGCCATTGAAAAACATCATGTTATTCATATACCAGAAATGTTTGAAGCTACTGACTGAATGAAAGGAGCTGGCATCTCACTCTCTTTGAATCTTCTTTATCATGCTAAGAGGAGCAGGAAAAAGCAAAAAATTTCAGAATTGCACCTTGCAATGCGGAGAAATTACTGTTTGTGCATTTACAATATTCATTGATTTTTGCCATTGAAAAACGTCCAGAAATGATTGAAGCTACTGACTGAATGAAAGGAGCTGGCATCTCACTCTCTTTGAATCTTCTTTATCATGCTAAGAGGAGCAGGAAAAAGCAAAAAATTTCAGAATTGCACCTTGCAATGCGGAGAAATTACTGTTTGTGCATTTACAATATTCATTGATTTTTGCCATTGAAAAACATCATGTTATTCATATACCAGAAATGATTGAAGCTACTGACTGAATGAAAGGAGCTGGCATCTCGCTCTCTTTGAATCTTCTTTATCATGCTAAGAGGAGCAGGAAAAAGCAAAAAATTTCAGAATTGCACCTTGCAATGCGGAGAAATTACTGTTTGTGCATTTACAATATTCATTGATTTTTGCCATTGAAAAACGTCCATAAATGATTGAAGCTACTGACTGAATGAAAGGAGCTGTCATCTCACTCTCTTTGAATCTTCTTTATCATGCTAAGAGGAGCAGGAAAAAGCAAAAAATTTCAGAATTGCACCTTGCAATGTGGAGAAATTACTGTTTGTGCATTTACAATATTCATTGATTTTTGCCATTGAAAAACATCATGTTATTCATATACCAGAAATGATTGAAGCTACTGACTGAATGAAAGGAGCTGGCATCTCACTCTCTTTGAATCTTCTTTATCATGCTAAGAGGAGCAGGAAAAAGCAAAAAATTTCAGAATTGCACCTTGCAATGCGGAGAAATTACTGTTTGTGCATTTACAATATTCATTGATTTTTGCCATTGAAAAACGTCCAGAAATGATTGAAGCTACTGACTGAATGAAAGGAGCTGGCATCTCACTCTCTTTGAATCTTCTTTATCATGCTAAGAGGAGCAGGAAAAAGCAAAAAATTTCAGAATTGCACCTTGCAATGCGGAGAAATTACTGTTTGTGCATTTACAATATTCATTGATTTTTGCCATTGAAAAACATCATGTTATTCATATACCAGAAATGTTTGAAGCTACTGACTGAATGAAAGGAGCTGGCATCTCACTCTCTTTGAATCTTCTTTATCATGCTAAGAGGAGCAGGAAAAAGCAAAAAATTTCAGAATTGCACCTTGCAATGCGGAGAAATTACTGTTTGTGCATTTACAATATTCATTGATTTTTGCCATTGAAAAACATCATGTTATTCATATACCAGAAATGTTTGAAGCTACTGACTGAATGAAAGGAGCTGGCATCTCACTCTCTTTGAATCTTCTTTATCATGCTAAGAGGAGCAGGAAAAAGCAAAAAATTTCAGAATTGCACCTTGCAATGCGGAGAAATTACTGTTTGTGCATTTACAATATTCATTGATTTTTGCCATTGAAAAACGTCCAGAAATGATTGAAGCTACTGACTGAATGAAAGGAGCTGGCATCTCACTCTCTTTGAATCTTCTTTATCATGCTAAGAGGAGCAGGAAAAAGCAAAAAATTTCAGAATTGCACCTTGCAATGCGGAGAAATTACTGTTTGTGCATTTACAATATTCATTGATTTTTGCCATTGAAAAACATCATGTTATTCATATACCAGAAATGATTGAAGCTACTGACTGAATGAAAGGAGCTGGCATCTCGCTCTCTTTGAATCTTCTTTATCATGCTAAGAGGAGCAGGAAAAAGCAAAAAATTTCAGAATTGCACCTTGCAATGCGGAGAAATTACTGTTTGTGCATTTACAATATTCATTGATTTTTGCCATTGAAAAACGTCCAGAAATGATTGAAGCTACTGACTGAATGAAAGGAGCTGTCATCTCACTCTCTTTGAATCTTCTTTATCATGCTAAGAGGAGCAGGAAAAAGCAAAAAATTTCAGAATTGCACCTTGCAATGTGGAGAAATTACTGTTTGTGCATTTACAATATTCATTGATTTTTGCCATTGAAAAACATCATGTTATTCATATACCAGAAATGATTGAAGCTACTGACTGAATGAAAGGAGCTGGCATCTCACTCTCTTTGAATCTTCTTTATCATGCTAAGAGGAGCAGGAAAAAGCAAAAAATATCAGAATTGCACCTTGCAATGCGGAGAAATTACTGTTTGTGCATTTACAATATTCATTGATTTTTGCCATTGAAAAACGTCCAGAAATGATTGAAGCTACTGACTGAATGAAAGGAGCTGGCATCTCACTCTCTTTGAATCTTCTTTATCATGCTAAGAGGAGCAGGAAAAAGCAAAAAATTTCAGAATTGCACCTTGCAATGCGGAGAAATTACTGTTTGTGCTTTTACAATATTCATTGATTTTTGCCATTGAAAAACATCATGTTATTCATATACCAGAAATGTTTGAAGCTACTGACTGAATGAAAGGAGCTGGCATCTCACTCTCTTTGAATCTTCTTTATCATGCTAAGAGGAGCAGGAAAAAGCAAAAAATTTCAGAATTGCACCTTGCAATGCGGAGAAATTACTGTTTGTGCATTTACAATATTCATTGATTTTTGCCATTGAAAAACGTCCAGAAATGATTGAAGCTACTGACTGAATGAAAGGAGCTGGCATCTCACTCTCTTTGAATCTTCTTTATCATGCTAAGAGGAGCAGGAAAAAGCAAAAAATTTCAGAATTGCACCTTGCAATGCGGAGAAATTACTGTTTGTGCATTTACAATATTCATTGATTTTTGCCATTGAAAAACGTCCAGAAATGATTGAAGCTACTGACTGAATGAAAGGAGCTGGCATCTCACTCTCTTTGAATCTTCTTTATCATGCTAAGAGGAGCAGGAAAAAGCAAAAAATTTCAGAATTGCAACTTGCAATGCGGAGAAATTACTGTTTGTGCATTTACAATATTCATTGATTTTTGCCATTGAAAAACATCATGTTATTCATATACCAGAAATGATTGAAGCTACTGACTGAATGAAAGGAGCTGGCATCTCACTCTCTTTGAATCTTCTTTATCATGCTAAGAGGAGCAGGAAAAAGCAAAAAATTTCAGAATTGCACCTTGCAATGCGGAGAAATTACTGTTTGTGCATTTACAATATTCATTGATTTTTGCCATTGAAAAACGTCCAGAAATGATTGAAGCTACTGACTGAATGAAAGGAGCTGGCATCTCACTCTCTTTGAATCTTCTTTATCATGCTAAGAGGAGCAGGAAAAAGCAAAAAATTTCAGAATTGCACCTTGCAATGCAGAGAAATTACTGTTTGTGCTTTTACAATATTCATTGATTTTTGCCATTGAAAAACATCATATTATTCATATACCAGAAATGTTTGAAGCTACTGACTGAATGAAAGGAGCTGGCATCTCACTCTCTTTGAATCTTCTTTATCATGCTAAGAGGAGCAGGAAAAAGCAAAAAATTTCAGAATTGCACCTTGCAATGCGGAGAAATTACTGTTTGTGCATTTACAATATTCATTGATTTTTGCCATTGAAAAACGTCCAGAAATGATTGAAGCTACTGACTGAATGAAAGGAGCTGGCATCTCACTCTCTTTGAATCTTCTTTATCATGCTAAGAGGAGCAGGAAAAAGCAAAAAATTTCAGAATTGCACCTTGCAATGCGGAGAAATTACTGTTTGTGCATTTACAATATTCATTGATTTTTGCCATTGAAAAACGTCCAGAAATGATTGAAGCTACTGACTGAATGAAAGGAGCTGGCATCTCACTCTCTTTGAATCTTCTTTATCATGCTAAGAGGAGCAGGAAAAAGCAAAAAATTTCAGAATTGCACCTTGCAATGCGGAGAAATTACTGTTTGTGCATTTACAATATTCATTGATTTTTGCCATTGAAAAACATCATGTTATTCATATAGCAGAAATGATTGAAGCTACTGACTGAATGAAAGGAGCTGGCATCTTACTCTCTTTGAATCTTCTTTGTCATGCTAAGAGGAGCAGGAAAAAGCAAAAAATTTCAGAATTGCACCTTGCAATGCGGAGAAATTACTGTTTGTGCATTTACAATATTCATTGATTTTTGCCATTGAAAAACGTCCAGAAATGATTGAAGCTACTGACTGAATGAAAGGAGCTGGCATCTCACTCTCTTTGAATCTTCTTTATCATGCTAAGAGGAGCAGGAAAAAGCAAAAAATTTCAGAATTGCACCTTGCAATGCGGAGAAATTACTGTTTGTGCATTTACAATATTCATTGATTTTTGCCATTGAAAAACGTCCAGAAATGATTGAAGCTACTGACTGAATGAAAGGAGCTGGCATCTCACTCTCTTTGAATCTTCTTTATCATGCTAAGAGGAGCAGGAAAAAGCAAAAAATTTCAGAATTGCACCTTGCAATGCGGAGAAATTACTGTTTGTGCATTTACAATATTCATTGATTTTTGCCATTGAAAAACATCATGTTATTCATATACCAGAAATGTTTGTAGCTACTGACTGAATGAAAGGAGCTGGCATCTCACTCTCTTTGAATCTTCTTTATCATGCTAAGAGGAGCAGGAAAAAGCAAAAAATTTCAGAATTGCACCTTGCAATGCGGAGAAATTACTGTTTGTGCATTTACAATATTCATTGATTTTTGCCATTGAAAAACGTCCAGAAATGATTGAAGCTACTGACTGAATGAAAGGAGCTGGCATCTCACTCTCTTTGAATCTTCTTTATCATGCTAAGAGGAGCAGGAAAAAGCAAAAAATTTCAGAATTGCACCTTACAATGTGGAGAAATTACTGTTTGTGCATTTACAATATTCATTGATTTTTGCCATTGAAAAACATCATGTTATTCATATACCAGAAATGATTGAAGCTACTGACTGAATGAAAGCAGCTGGCATCTCACTCTCTTTGAATCTTCTTTATCATGCTAAGAGGAGCAGGAAAAAGCAAAAAATTTCAGAATTGCACCTTGCAATGCGGAGAAATTACTGTTTGTGCATTTACAATATTCATTGATTTTTGCCATTGAAAAACATCATGTTATTCATATACCAGAAATGTTTGAAGCTACTGACTGAATGAAAGGAGCTGGCATCTCACTCTCTTTGAATCTTCTTTATCATGCTAAGAGGAGCAGGAAAAAGCAAAAAATTTCAGAATTGCACCTTGCAATGCGGAGAAATTACTGTTTGTGCATTTACAATATTCATTGATTTTTGCCATTGAAAAACGTCCAGAAATGATTGAAGCTACTGACTGAATGAAAGGAGCTGGCATCTCACTCTCTTTGAATCTTCTTTATCATGCTAAGAGGAGCAGGAAAAAGCAAAAAATTTCAGAATTGCACCTTGCAATGCGGAGAAATTACTGTTTGTGCATTTACAATATTCATTGATTTTTGCCATTGAAAAACGTCCAGAAATGATTGAAGCTACTGACTGAATGAAAGGAGCTGGCATCTCACTCTCTTTGAATCTTCTTTATCATGCTAAGAGGAGCAGGAAAAAGCAAAAAATTTCAGAATTGCAACTTGCAATGCGGAGAAATTACTGTTTGTGCATTTACAATATTCATTGATTTTTGCCATTGAAAAACATCATGTTATTCATATACCAGAAATGATTGAAGCTACTGACTGAATGAAAGGAGCTGGCATCTCACTCTCTTTGAATCTTCTTTATCATGCTAAGAGGAGCAGGAAAAAGCAAAAAATTTCAGAATTGCACCTTGCAATGCGGAGAAATTACTGTTTGTGCATTTACAATATTCATTGATTTTTGCCATTGAAAAACGTCCAGAAATGATTGAAGCTACTGACTGAATGAAAGGAGCTGGCATCTCACTCTCTTTGAATCTTCTTTATCATGCTAAGAGGAGCAGGAAAAAGCAAAAAATTTCAGAATTGCACCTTGCAATGCGGAGAAATTACTGTTTGTGCTTTTACAATATTCATTGATTTTTGCCATTGAAAAACATCATATTATTCATATACCAGAAATGTTTGAAGCTACTGACTGAATGAAAGGACCTGGCATCTCACTCTCTTTGAATCTTCTTTATCATGCTAAGAGGAGCAGGAAAAAGCAAAAAATTTCAGAATTGCACCTTGCAATGCGGAGAAATTACTGTTTGAGCATTTACAATATTCATTGATTTTTGCCATTGAAAAACGTCCAGAAATGATTGAAGCTACTGACTGAATGAAAGGAGCTGGCATCTCACTCTCTTTGAATCTTCTTTATCATGCTAAGAGGAGCAGGAAAAAGCAAAAATTTTCCGAATTGCACCTTGCAATGCGGAGAAATTACTGTTTGTGCATTTACAATATTCATTGATTTTTGCCATTGAAAAACGTCCAGAAATGATTGAAGCTACTGACTGAATGAAAGGAGCTGGCATCTCACTCTCTTTGAATCTTCTTTATCATGCTAAGAGGAGCAGGAAAAAGCAAAAAATTTCAGAATTGCACCTTGCAATGCGGAGAAATTACTGTTTGTGCATTTACAATATTCATTGATTTTTGCCATTGAAAAACATCATGTTATTCATATACCAGAAATGATTGAAGCTACTGACTGAATGAAAGGAGCTGGCATCTTACTCTCTTTGAATCTTCTTTGTCATGCTAAGAGGAGCAGGAAAAAGCAAAAAATTTCAGAATTGCACCTTGCAATGCGGAGAAATTACTGTTTGTGCATTTACAATATTCATTGATTTTTGCAATTGAAAAACGTCCAGAAATGATTGAAGCTACTGACTGAATGAAAGGAGCTGGCATCTCACTCTCTTTGAATCTTCTTTATCATGCTAAGAGGAGCAGGAAAAAGCAAAAAATTTCAGAATTGCACCTTGCAATGCGGAGAAATTACTGTTTGTGCATTTACAATATTCATTGATTTTTGCCATTGAAAAACATCATGTTATTCATATACCAGAAATGTTTGAAGCTACTGACTGAATGAAAGGAGCTGGCATCTCACTCTCTTTGAATCTTCTTTATCATGCTAAGAGGAGCAGGAAAAAGCAAAAAATTTCAGAATTGCACCTTGCAATGCGGAGAAATTACTGTTTGTGCATTTACAATATTCATTGATTTTTGCCATTGAAAAATGTCCAGAAATGATTGAAGCTACTGACTGAATGAAAGGAGCTGGCATCTCACTCTCTTTGAATCTTCTTTATCATGCTAAGAGGAGCAGGAAAAAGCAAAAAATTTCAGAATTGCAACTTGCAATGCGGAGAAATTACTGTTTGTGCATTTACAATATTCATTGATTTTTGCCATTGAAAAACATCATGTTATTCATATACCAGAAATGATTGAAGCTACTGACTGAATGAAAGGAGCTGGCATCTCACTCTCTTTGAATCTTCTTTATCATGCTAAGAGGAGCAGGAAAAAGCAAAAAATTTCAGAATTGCACCTTGCAATGCGGAGAAATTACTGTTTGTGCATTTACAATATTCATTGATTTTTGCCATTGAAAAACGTCCAGAAATGATTGAAGCTACTGACTGAATGAAAGGAGCTGGCATCTCACTCTCTTTGAATCTTCTTTATCATGCTAAGAGGAGCAGGAAAAAGCAAAAAATTTCAGAATTGCACCTTGCAATGCGGAGAAATTACTGTTTGTGCTTTTACAATATTCATTGATTTTTGCCATTGAAAAACATCATATTATTCATATACCAGAAATGTTTGAAGCTACTGACTGAATGAAAGGACCTGGCATCTCACTCTCTTTGAATCTTCTTTATCATGCTAAGAGGAGCAGGAAAAAGCAAAAAATTTCAGAATTGCACCTTGCAATGCGGAGAAATTACTGTTTGTGCATTTACAATATTCATTGATTTTTGCCATTGAAAAACGTCCAGAAATGATTGAAGCTACTGACTGAATGAAAGGAGCTGGCATCTCACTCTCTTTGAATCTTCTTTATCATGCTAAGAGGAGCAGGAAAAAGCAAAAAATTTCAGAATTGCACCTTGCAATGCGGAGAAATTACTGTTTGTGCATTTACAATATTCATTGATTTTTGCCATTGAAAAACATCATGTTATTCATATACCAGAAATGATTGAAGCTACTGACTGAATGAAAGGAGCTGGCATCTCACTCTCTTTGAATCTTCTTTATCATGCTAAGAGGAGCAGGAAAAAGCAAAAAATATCAGAATTGCACCTTGCAATGCGGAGAAATTACTGTTTGTGCATTTACAATATTCATTGATTTTTGCCATTGAAAAACGTCCAGAAATGATTGAAGCTACTGACTGAATGAAAGGAGCTGGCATCTCACTCTCTTTGAATCTTCTTTATCATGCTAAGAGGAGCAGGAAAAAGCAAAAAATTTCAGAATTGCACCTTGCAATGCGGAGAAATTACTGTTTGTGCTTTTACAATATTCATTGATTTTTGCCATTGAAAAACATCATGTTATTCATATACCAGAAATGTTTGAAGCTACTGACTGAATGAAAGGAGCTGGCATCTCACTCTCTTTGAATCTTCTTTATCATGCTAAGAGGAGCAGGAAAAAGCAAAAAATTTCAGAATTGCACCTTGCAATGCGGAGAAATTACTGTTTGTGCATTTACAATATTCATTGATTTTTGCCATTGAAAAACGTCCAGAAATGATTGAAGCTACTGACTGAATGAAAGGAGCTGGCATCTCACTCTCTTTGAATCTTCTTTATCATGCTAAGAGGAGCAGGAAAAAGCAAAAAATTTCAGAATTGCACCTTGCAATGCGGAGAAATTACTGTTTGTGCATTTACAATATTCATTGATTTTTGCCATTGAAAAACGTCCAGAAATGATTGAAGCTACTGACTGAATGAAAGGAGCTGGCATCTCACTCTCTTTGAATCTTCTTTATCATGCTAAGAGGAGCAGGAAAAAGCAAAAAATTTCAGAATTGCAACTTGCAATGCGGAGAAATTACTGTTTGTGCATTTACAATATTCATTGATTTTTGCCATTGAAAAACATCATGTTATTCATATACCAGAAATGATTGAAGCTACTGACTGAATGAAAGGAGCTGGCATCTCACTCTCTTTGAATCTTCTTTATCATGCTAAGAGGAGCAGGAAAAAGCAAAAAATTTCAGAATTGCACCTTGCAATGCGGAGAAATTACTGTTTGTGCATTTACAATATTCATTGATTTTTGCCATTGAAAAACGTCCAGAAATGATTGAAGCTACTGACTGAATGAAAGGAGCTGGCATCTCACTCTCTTTGAATCTTCTTTATCATGCTAAGAGGAGCAGGAAAAAGCAAAAAATTTCAGAATTGCACCTTGCAATGCAGAGAAATTACTGTTTGTGCTTTTACAATATTCATTGATTTTTGCCATTGAAAAACATCATATTATTCATATACCAGAAATGTTTGAAGCTACTGACTGAATGAAAGGAGCTGGCATCTCACTCTCTTTGAATCTTCTTTATCATGCTAAGAGGAGCAGGAAAAAGCAAAAAATTTCAGAATTGCACCTTGCAATGCGGAGAAATTACTGTTTGTGCATTTACAATATTCATTGATTTTTGCCATTGAAAAACGTCCAGAAATGATTGAAGCTACTGACTGAATGAAAGGAGCTGGCATCTCACTCTCTTTGAATCTTCTTTATCATGCTAAGAGGAGCAGGAAAAAGCAAAAAATTTCAGAATTGCACCTTGCAATGCGGAGAAATTACTGTTTGTGCATTTACAATATTCATTGATTTTTGCCATTGAAAAACGTCCAGAAATGATTGAAGCTACTGACTGAATGAAAGGAGCTGGCATCTCACTCTCTTTGAATCTTCTTTATCATGCTAAGAGGAGCAGGAAAAAGCAAAAAATTTCAGAATTGCACCTTGCAATGCGGAGAAATTACTGTTTGTGCATTTACAATATTCATTGATTTTTGCCATTGAAAAACATCATGTTATTCATATAGCAGAAATGATTGAAGCTACTGACTGAATGAAAGGAGCTGGCATCTTACTCTCTTTGAATCTTCTTTGTCATGCTAAGAGGAGCAGGAAAAAGCAAAAAATTTCAGAATTGCACCTTGCAATGCGGAGAAATTACTGTTTGTGCATTTACAATATTCATTGATTTTTGCCATTGAAAAACGTCCAGAAATGATTGAAGCTACTGACTGAATGAAAGGAGCTGGCATCTCACTCTCTTTGAATCTTCTTTATCATGCTAAGAGGAGCAGGAAAAAGCAAAAAATTTCAGAATTGCACCTTGCAATGCGGAGAAATTACTGTTTGTGCATTTACAATATTCATTGATTTTTGCCATTGAAAAACGTCCAGAAATGATTGAAGCTACTGACTGAATGAAAGGAGCTGGCATCTCACTCTCTTTGAATCTTCTTTATCATGCTAAGAGGAGCAGGAAAAAGCAAAAAATTTCAGAATTGCACCTTGCAATGCGGAGAAATTACTGTTTGTGCATTTACAATATTCATTGATTTTTGCCATTGAAAAACATCATGTTATTCATATACCAGAAATGTTTGTAGCTACTGACTGAATGAAAGGAGCTGGCATCTCACTCTCTTTGAATCTTCTTTATCATGCTAAGAGGAGCAGGAAAAAGCAAAAAATTTCAGAATTGCACCTTGCAATGCGGAGAAATTACTGTTTGTGCATTTACAATATTCATTGATTTTTGCCATTGAAAAACGTCCAGAAATGATTGAAGCTACTGACTGAATGAAAGGAGCTGGCATCTCACTCTCTTTGAATCTTCTTTATCATGCTAAGAGGAGCAGGAAAAAGCAAAAAATTTCAGAATTGCACCTTACAATGTGGAGAAATTACTGTTTGTGCATTTACAATATTCATTGATTTTTGCCATTGAAAAACATCATGTTATTCATATACCAGAAATGATTGAAGCTACTGACTGAATGAAAGCAGCTGGCATCTCACTCTCTTTGAATCTTCTTTATCATGCTAAGAGGAGCAGGAAAAAGCAAAAAATTTCAGAATTGCACCTTGCAATGCGGAGAAATTACTGTTTGTGCATTTACAATATTCATTGATTTTTGCCATTGAAAAACATCATGTTATTCATATACCAGAAATGTTTGAAGCTACTGACTGAATGAAAGGAGCTGGCATCTCACTCTCTTTGAATCTTCTTTATCATGCTAAGAGGAGCAGGAAAAAGCAAAAAATTTCAGAATTGCACCTTGCAATGCGGAGAAATTACTGTTTGTGCATTTACAATATTCATTGATTTTTGCCATTGAAAAACGTCCAGAAATGATTGAAGCTACTGACTGAATGAAAGGAGCTGGCATCTCACTCTCTTTGAATCTTCTTTATCATGCTAAGAGGAGCAGGAAAAAGCAAAAAATTTCAGAATTGCACCTTGCAATGCGGAGAAATTACTGTTTGTGCATTTACAATATTCATTGATTTTTGCCATTGAAAAACGTCCAGAAATGATTGAAGCTACTGACTGAATGAAAGGAGCTGGCATCTCACTCTCTTTGAATCTTCTTTATCATGCTAAGAGGAGCAGGAAAAAGCAAAAAATTTCAGAATTGCACCTTGCAATGCGGAGAAATTACTGTTTGTGCTTTTACAATATTCATTGATTTTTGCCATTGAAAAACATCATATTATTCATATACCAGAAATGTTTGAAGCTACTGACTGAATGAAAGGACCTGGCATCTCACTCTCTTTGAATCTTCTTTATCATGCTAAGAGGAGCAGGAAAAAGCAAAAAATTTCAGAATTGCACCTTGCAATGCGGAGAAATTACTGTTTGAGCATTTACAATATTCATTGATTTTTGCCATTGAAAAACGTCCAGAAATGATTGAAGCTACTGACTGAATGAAAGGAGCTGGCATCTCACTCTCTTTGAATCTTCTTTATCATGCTAAGAGGAGCAGGAAAAAGCAAAAATTTTCCGAATTGCACCTTGCAATGCGGAGAAATTACTGTTTGTGCATTTACAATATTCATTGATTTTTGCCATTGAAAAACGTCCAGAAATGATTGAAGCTACTGACTGAATGAAAGGAGCTGGCATCTCACTCTCTTTGAATCTTCTTTATCATGCTAAGAGGAGCAGGAAAAAGCAAAAAATTTCAGAATTGCACCTTGCAATGCGGAGAAATTACTGTTTGTGCATTTACAATATTCATTGATTTTTGCCATTGAAAAACATCATGTTATTCATATACCAGAAATGATTGAAGCTACTGACTGAATGAAAGGAGCTGGCATCTTACTCTCTTTGAATCTTCTTTGTCATGCTAAGAGGAGCAGGAAAAAGCAAAAAATTTCAGAATTGCACCTTGCAATGCGGAGAAATTACTGTTTGTGCATTTACAATATTCATTGATTTTTGCCATTGAAAAACGTCCAGAAATGATTGAAGCTACTGACTGAATGAAAGGAGCTGGCATCTCACTCTCTTTGAATCTTCTTTATCATGCTAAGAGGAGCAGGAAAAAGCAAAAAATTTCAGAATTGCACCTTGCAATGCGGAGAAATTACTGTTTGTGCATTTACAATATTCATTGATTTTTGCCATTGAAAAACATCATGTTATTCATATACCAGAAATGTTTGAAGCTACTGACTGAATGAAAGGAGCTGGCATCTCACTCTCTTTGAATCTTCTTTATCATGCTAAGAGGAGCAGGAAAAAGCAAAAAATTTCAGAATTGCACCTTGCAATGCGGAGAAATTACTGTTTGTGCATTTACAATATTCATTGATTTTTGCCATTGAAAAACGTCCAGAAATGATTGAAGCTACTGACTGAATGAAAGGAGCTGGCATCTCACTCTCTTTGAATCTTCTTTATCATGCTAAGAGGAGCAGGAAAAAGCAAAAAATTTCAGAATTGCAACTTGCAATGCGGAGAAATTCCTGTTTGTGCATTTACAATATTCATTGATTTTTGCCATTGAAAAACATCATGTTATTCATATACCAGAAATGATTGAAGCTACTGACTGAATGAAAGGAGCTGGCATCTCACTCTCTTTGAATCTTCTTTATCATGCTAAGAGGAGCAGGAAAAAGCAAAAAATTTCAGAATTGCACCTTGCAATGCGGAGAAATTACTGTTTGTGCATTTACAATATTCATTGATTTTTGCCATTGAAAAACGTCCAGAAATGATTGAAGCTACTGACTGAATGAAAGGAGCTGGCATCTCACTCTCTTTGAATCTTCTTTATCATGCTAAGAGGAGCAGGAAAAAGCAAAAAATTTCAGAATTGCACCTTGCAATGCGGAGAAATTACTGTTTGTGCTTTTACAATATTCATTGATTTTTGCCATTGAAAAACATCATATTATTCATATACCAGAAATGTTTGAAGCTACTGACTGAATGAAAGGACCTGGCATCTCACTCTCTTTGAATCTTCTTTATCATGCTAAGAGGAGCAGGAAAAAGCAAAAAATTTCAGAATTGCACCTTGCAATGCGGAGAAATTACTGTTTGTGCATTTACAATATTCATTGATTTTTGCCATTGAAAAACGTCCAGAAATGATTGAAGCTACTGACTGAATGAAAGGAGCTGGCATCTCACTCTCTTTGAATCTTCTTTATCATGCTAAGAGGAGCAGGAAAAAGCAAAAAATTTCAGAATTGCACCTTGCAATGCGGAGAAATTACTGTTTGTGCATTTACAATATTCATTGATTTTTGCCATTGAAAAACGTCCAGAAATGATTGAAGCTACTGACTGAATGAAAGGAGCTGGCATCTCACTCTCTTTGAATCTTCTTTATCATGCTAAGAGGAGCAGGAAAAAGCAAAAAATTTCAGAATTGCACCTTGCAATGCGGAGAAATTACTGTTTGTGCATTTACAATATTCATTGATTTTTGCCATTGAAAAACATCATGTTATTCATATACCAGAAATGATTGAAGCTACTGACTGAATGAAAGGAGCTGGCATCTTACTCTCTTTGAATCTTCTTTGTCATGCTAAGAGGAGCAGGAAAAAGCAAAAAATTTCAGAATTGCACCTTGCAATGCGGAGAAATTACTGTTTGTGCATTTACAATATTCATTGATTTTTGCCATTGAAAAACGTCCAGAAATGATTGAAGCTACTGACTGAATGAAAGGAGCTGGCATCTCACTCTCTTTGAATCTTCTTTATCATGCTAAGAGGAGCAGGAAAAAGCAAAAAATTTCAGAATTGCACCTTGCAATGCGGAGAAATTACTGTTTGTGCATTTACAATATTCATTGATTTTTGCCATTGAAAAACGTCCAGAAATGATTGAAGCTACTGACTGAATGAAAGGAGCTGGCATCTCACTCTCTTTGAATCTTCTTTATCATGCTAAGAGGAGCAGGAAAAAGCAAAAAATTTCAGAATTGCACCTTGCAATGCGGAGAAATTACTGTTTGTGCATTTACAATATTCATTGATTTTTGCCATTGAAAAACATCATGTTATTCATATACCAGAAATGTTTGTAGCTACTGACTGAATGAAAGGAGCTGGCATCTCACTCTCTTTGAATCTTCTTTATCATGCTAAGAGGAGCAGGAAAAAGCAAAAAATTTCAGAATTGCACCTTGCAATGCGGAGAAATTACTGTTTGTGCATTTACAATATTCATTGATTTTTGCCATTGAAAAACGTCCAGAAATGATTGAAGCTACTGACTGAATGAAAGGAGCTGGCATCTCACTCTCTTTGAATCTTCTTTATCATGCTAAGAGGAGCAGGAAAAAGCAAAAAATTTCAGAATTGCACCTTGCAATGCGGAGAAATTACTGTTTGTGCATTTACAATATTCATTGATTTTTGCCATTGAAAAACGTCCAGAAATGATTGAAGCTACTGACTGAATGAAAGGAGCTGGCATCTCACTCTCTTTGAATCTTCTTTATCATGCTAAGAGGAGCAGGAAAAAGCAAAAAATTTCAGAATTGCACCTTGCAATGCGGAGAAATTACTCTTTGTGCATTTACAATATTCATTGATTTTTGCCATTGAAAAACATCATGTTATTCATATACCAGAAATGTTTGAAGCTACTGACTGAATGAAAGGAGCTGGCATCTCACTCTCTTTGAATCTTCTTTATCATGCTAAGAGGAGCAGGAAAAAGCAAAAAATTTCAGAATTGCACCTTGCAATGCGGAGAAATTACTGTTTGTGCATTTACAATATTCATTGATTTTTGCCATTGAAAAACATCATGTTATTCATATACCAGAAATGTTTGAAGCTACTGACTGAATGAAAGGAGCTGGCATCTCACTCTCTTTGAATCTTCTTTATCATGCTAAGAGGAGCAGGAAAAAGCAAAAAATTTCAGAATTGCACCTTGCAATGTGGAGAAATTACTGTTTGTGCATTTACAATATTCATTGATTTTTACCATTGAAAAACGTCCAGAAATGATTGAAGCTACTGACTGAATGAAAGTAGCTGGCATCTCACTCTCTTTGAATCTTCTTTACCATGCTAAGAGGAGCAGGAAAAAGCAAAAAATTACAGACTTGCACCTTGCAATGCGGAGAAATTACTGTTTGTGCATTTACAATATTCATTGATTTTTGCCATTGAAAAACATCATGTTATTCATATACCAGAAATGTTTGAAGCTACTGACTGAATGAAAGGAGCTGGCATCTCACTCTCTTTGAATCTTCTTTATCATGCTAAGAGGAGCAGGAAAAAGCAAAAAATTTCAGAATTGCACCTTGCAATGCGGAGAAATTACTGTTTGTGCATTTACAATATTCATTGATTTTTGCCATTGAAAAACGTCCAGAAATGATTGAAGCTACTGACTGAATGAAAGGAGCTGGCATCTCACTCTCTTTGAATCTTCTTTATCATGCTAAGAGGAGCAGGAAAAAGCAAAAAATTTCAGAATTGCACCTTGCAATGCGGAGAAATTACTGTTTGTGCATTTACAATAATCATTGATTTTTGCCATTGAAAAACGTCCAGAAATGATTGAAGCTACTGACTGAATGAAAGGAGCTGGCATCTCACTCTCTTTGAATCTTCTTTATCATGCTAAGAGGAGCAGGAAAAATCAAAAAATTTCAGAATTGCACCTTGCAATGCGGAGAAATTACTGTTTGTGCATTTACAATATTCAATGATTTTTGCCATTGAAAAACATGTTATTCATATACCAGAAATGTTTGAAGCTACTGACTGAATGAAAGGAGCTGGCACCTCACTCTCTTTGAATCTTCTTTATCATGCTAAGAGGAGCGGGAAAAAGCAAAAAATTTCAGAATTGCACCTTGCAATGCGGAGAAATTACTGTTTGTGCATTTACAATATTCATTGATTTTTGCCATTGAAAAACATCCAGAAATGATTGAAGCTACTGACTGAATGAAAGGAGCTGGCATCTCACTCTCTTTGAATCTTCTTTATCATGCTAAGAGGAGCAGGAAAAAGCAAAAAATTTCAGAATTGCACCTTGCAATGCGGAGAAATTACTGTTTGTGCATTTACAATATTCATTGATTTTTGCCATTGAAAAACGTCCAGAAATGATTGAAGCTACTGACTGAATGAAAGGAGCTGGCATCTCACTCTCTTTGAATCTTCTTTATCATGCTAAGAGGAGCAGGAAAAAGCCAAAAATTTCAGAATTGCACCTTGCAATGCGGAGAAATTACAGTTTGTGCATTTACAATATTCATTGATTTTTGCCATTGAAAAACATCATGTTATTCATATACCAGAAATGTTTGAAGCTACTGACTGAATGAAAGGAGCTGGCATCTCACTCTCTTTGAATCTTCTTTATCATGCTAAGAGGAGCAGGAAAAAGCAAAAAAATTCAGAATTGCACCTTGCAATGCGGAGAAATTACTGTTTGTGCATTTACAATATTCATTGATTTTTGCCATTGAAAAACATCATGTTATTCATATACCAGAAATGTTTGAAGCTACTGACTGAATGAAAGGAGCTGGCATCTCACTCTCTTTGAATCTTCTTTATCATGCTAAGAGGAGCAGGAAAAAGCAAAAAATTTCAGAATTGCACCTTGCAATGTGGAGAAATTACTGTTTGTGCATTTACAATATTCATTGATTTTTACCATTGAAAAACGTCCAGAAATGATTGAAGCTACTGACTGAATGAAAGTAGCTGGCATCTCACTCTCTTTGAATCTTCTTTATCATGCTAAGAGGAGCAGGAAAAAGCAAAAAATTTCAGAATTGCACCTTGCAATGCAGAGAAATTACTGTTTGTGCATTTACAATATTCATTGATTTTTGCCATTGAAAAACATCATGTTATTCATATACCAGAAATGTTTGAAGCTACTGACTGAATGAAAGGAGCTGGCATCTCACTCTCTTTGAATCTTCTTTATCATGCTAAGAGGAGCAGGAAAAAGCAAAAAATTACAGAATTGCACCTTGCAATGCGGAGAAATTACTGTTTGTGCATTTACAATATTCATTGATTTTTGCCATTGAAAAACGTCCAGAAATGATTGAAGCTACTGACTGAATGAAAGGAGCTGGCATCTCACTCTCTTTGAATCTTGTTTATCATGCTAAGAGGAGCAGGAAAAAGCAAAAAATTTCAGAATTGCACCTTGCAATGCGGAGAAATTACTGTTTGTGCATTTACAATATTCATTGATTTTTGCCATTGAAAAACGTCCAGAAATGATTGAAGCTACTGACTGAATGAAAGGAGCTGGCATCTCACTCTCTTTGAATCTTCTTTATCATGCTAAGAGGAGCAGGAAAAAGCAAAAAATTTCAGAATTGCACCTTGCAATGCGGAGAAATTACTGTTTGTGCATTTACAATATTCATTGATTTTTGCCATTGAAAAACATCATGTTATTCATATACCAGAAATGATTGAAGCTACTGACTGAATGAAAGGAGCTGGCATCTCACTCTCTTTGAATCTTCTTTATCATGCTAAGAGGAGCAGGAAAAAGCAAAAAATTTCAGAATTGCACCTTGCAATGCGGAGAAATTACTGTTTGTGCATTTACAATATTCATTGATTTTTGCCATTGAAAAACGTCCAGAAATGATTGAAGCTACTGACTGAATGAAAGGAACTGGCATCTCACTCTCTTTGAATCTTCTTTATCATGCTAAGAGGAGCAGGAAAAAGCAAAAAATTTCAGAATTGCACCTTGCAATGCGGAGAAATTACTGTTTGTGCATTTACAAAATTCATTGATTTTTGCCATTGAAAAACATCATGTTATTCATATACCAGAAATGTTTGAAGCTACTGACTGAATGAAAGGAGCTGACATCTCACTCTCTTTGAATCTTCTTTATCATGCTAAGAGGAGCAGGAAAAAGCAAAAAATTTCAGAATTGCACCTTGCAATGCGGAGAAATTACTGTTTGTGCATTTACAATATTCATTGATTTTTGCCATTGAAAAACGTCCAGAAATGATTGAAGCTACTGACTGAATGAAAGGAGCTGGCATCTCACTCTCTTTGAATCTTCTTTATCATGCTAAGAGGAGCAGGAAAAAGCAAAAAATTTCAGAATTGCACCTTGCAATGCGGAGAAATTACTGTTTGTGCATTTACAATATTCATTGATTTTTGCCATTGAAAAACGTCCAGAAATGATTGAAGCTACTGACTGAATGAAAGGAGCTGGCATCTCACTCTCTTTGAATCTTCTTTATCATGCTAAGAGGAGCAGGAAAAAGCAAAAAATTTCAGAATTGCACCTTGCAATGCGGAGAAATTACTGTTTGTGCATTTACAATATTCATTGATTTTTGCCATTGAAAAACATCATGTTATTCATATACCAGAAATGATTGAAGCTACTGACTGAATGAAAGGAGCTGGCATCTCACTCTCTTTGAATCTTCTTTATCATGCTAAGAGGAGCAGGAAAAAGCAAAAAATTTCAGAATTGCACCTTGCAATGCGGAGAAATTACTGTTTGTGCATTTACAATATTCATTGATTTTTGCCATTGAAAAACGTCCAGAAATGATTGAAGCTACTGACTGAATGAAAGGAACTGGCATCTCACTCTCTTTGAATCTTCTTTATCATGCTAAGAGGAGCAGGAAAAAGCAAAAAATTTCAGAATTGCACCTTGCAATGCGGAGAAATTACTGTTTGTGCATTTACAAAATTCATTGATTTTTGCCATTGAAAAACATCATGTTATTCATATACCAGAAATGTTTGAAGCTACTGACTGAATGAAAGGAGCTGACATCTCACTCTCTTTGAATCTTCTTTATCATGCTAAGAGGAGCAGGAAAAAGCAAAAAATTTCAGAATTGCACCTTGCAATGCGGAGAAATTACTGTTTGTGCATTTACAATATTCATTGATTTTTGCCATTGAAAAAGGTCCAGAAATGATTGAAGCTACTGACTGAATGAAAGGAGCTGGCATCTCACTCTCTTTGAATCTTCTTTATCATGCTAAGAGGAGCAGGAAAAAGCAAAAAATTTCAGAATTGCACCTTGCAATGCGGAGAAATTACTGTTTGTGCATTTACAATATTCATTGATTTTTGCCATTGAAAAACATCATGTTATTCATATGCCAGAAATGATTGAAGCTACTGACTGAATGAAAGGAGCTGGCATCTCACTCTCTTTGAATCTTCTTTATCATGCTAAGAGGAGCAGGAAAAAGCAAAAAATTTCAGAATTGCACCTTGCAATGTGGAGAAATTACTGTTTGTGCATTTACAATATTCATTGATTTTTACCATTGAAAAACGTCCAGAAATGATTGAAGCTACTGACTGAATGAAAGTAGCTGGCATCTCACTCTCTTTGAATCTTCTTTATCATGCTAAGAGGAGCAGGAAAAAGCAAAAAATTTCAGACTTGCACCTTGCAATGCGGAGAAATTACTGTTTGTGCATTTACAATATTCATTGATTTTTGCCATTGAAAAACATCATGTTATTCATATACCAGAAATGTTTGAAGCTACTGACTGAATGAAAGGAGCTGGCATCTCACTCTCTTTGAATCTTCTTTATCATGCTAAGAGGAGCAGGAAAAAGCAAAAAATTTCAGAATTGCACCTTGCAATGCGGAGAAATTACTGTTTGTGCATTTACAATATTCATTGATTTTTGCCATTGAAAAACGTCCAGAAATGATTGAAGCTACTGACTGAATGAAAGGAGCTGGCATCTCACTCTCTTTGAATCTTCTTTATCATGCTAAGAGGAGCAGGAAAAAGCAAAAAATTTCAGAATTGCACCTTGCAATGCGGAGAAATTACTGTTTGTGCATTTACAATATTCATTGATTTTTGCCATTGAAAAACGTCCAGAAATGATTGAAGCTACTGACTGAATGAAAGGAGCTGGCATCTCACTCTCTTTGAATCTTCTTTATCATGCTAAGAGGAGCAGGAAAAATCAAAAAATTTCAGAATTTCACCTTGCAATGCGGAGAAATTACTGTTTGTGCATTTACAATATTCAATGATTTTTGCCATTGAAAAACATGTTATTCATATACCAGAAATGTTTGAAGCTACTGACTGAATGAAAGGAGCTGGCACCTCACTCTCTTTGAATCTTCTTTATCATGCTAAGAGGAGCGGGAAAAAGCAAAAAATTTCAGAATTGCACCTTGCAATGCGGAGAAATTACTGTTTGTGCATTTACAAAATTCATTGATTTTTGCCATTGAAAAACATCATGTTATTCATATACCAGAAATGTTTGAAGCTACTGACTGAATGAAAGGAGCTGACATCTCACTCTCTTTGAATCTTCTTTATCATGCTAAGAGGAGCAGGAAAAAGCAAAAAATTTCAGAATTGCACCTTGCAATGCGGAGAAATTACTGTTTGTGCATTTACAATATTCATTGATTTTTGCCATTGAAAAACATCCAGAAATGATTGAAGCTACTGACTGAATGAAAGGAGCTGGCATCTCACTCTCTTTGAATCTTCTTTATCATGCTAAGAGGAGCAGGAAAAAGCAAAAAATTTCAGAATTGCACCTTGCAATGCGGAGAAATTACTGTTTGTGCATTTACAATATTCATTGATTTTTGCCATTGAAAAACATCATGTTATTCATATACCAGAAATGATTGAAGCTACTGACTGCATGAAAGGAGCTGGCATCTCACTCTCTTTGAATCTTCTTTATCATGCTAAGAGGAGCAGGAAAAAGCAAAAAATTTCAGAATTGCACCTTGCAATGTGGAGAAATTACTGTTTGTGCATTTACAATATTCATTGATTTTTACCATTGAAAAACGTCCAGAAATGATTGAAGCTACTGACTGAATGAAAGTAGCTGGCATCTCACTCTCTTTGAATCTTCTTTATCATGCTAAGAGGAGCAGGAAAAAGCAAAAAATTTCAGACTTGCACCTTGCAATGCGGAGAAATTACTGTTTGTGCATTTACAATATTCATTGATTTTTGCCATTGAAAAACATCATGTTATTCATATACCAGAAATGTTTGAAGCTACTGACTGAATGAAAGGAGCTGGCATCTCACTCTCTTTGAATCTTCTTTATCATGCTAAGAGGAGCAGGAAAAAGCAAAAAATTTCAGAATTGCACCTTGCAATGCGGAGAAATTACTGTTTGTGCATTTACAATATTCATTGATTTTTGCCATTGAAAAACGTCCAGAAATGATTGAAGCTACTGACTGAATGAAAGGAGCTGGCATCTCACTCTCTTTGAATCTTCTTTATCATGCTAAGAGGAGCAGGAAAAAGCAAAAAATTTCAGAATTGCACCTTGCAATGCGGAGAAATTACTGTTTGTGCATTTACAATATTCATTGATTTTTGCCATTGAAAAACGTCCAGAAATGATTGAAGCTACTGACTGAATGAAAGGAGCTGGCATCTCACTCTCTTTGAATCTTCTTTATCATGCTAAGAGGAGCAGGAAAAATCAAAAAATTTCAGAATTTCACCTTGCAATGCGGAGAAATTACTGTTTGTGCATTTACAATATTCAATGATTTTTGCCATTGAAAAACATGTTATTCATATACCAGAAATGTTTGAAGCTACTGACTGAATGAAAGGAGCTGGCACCTCACTCTCTTTGAATCTTCTTTATCATGCTAAGAGGAGCGGGAAAAAGCAAAAAATTTCAGAATTGCACCTTGCAATGCGGAGAAATTACTGTTTGTGCATTTACAATATTCATTGATTTTTGCCATTGAAAAACATCCAGAAATGATTGAAGGTACTGACTGAATGAAAGGAGCTGGCATCTCACTCTCTTTGAATCTTCTTTATCATGCTAAGAGGAGCAGGAAAAAGCAAAAAATTTCAGAATTGCACCTTGCAATGCGGAGAAATTACTGTTTGTGCATTTACAATATTCATTGATTTTTGCCATTGAAAAACGTCCAGAAATGATTGAAGCTACTGACTGAATGAAAGGAGCTGGCATCTCACTCTCTTTGAATCTTCTTTATCATGCTAAGAGGAGCAGGAAAAAGCCAAAAATTTCAGAATTGCACCTTGCAATGCGGAGAAATTACAGTTTGTGCATTTACAATATTCATTGATTTTTGCCATTGAAAAACATCCAGAAATGATTGAAGCTACTGACTGAATGAAAGGAGCTGGCATCTCACTCTCTTTGAATATTCTTTATCATGCTAAGAGGAGCAGGAAAAAGCAAAAAATTTCAGAATTGCACCTTGCAATGCGGAGAAATTACTGTTTGTGCATTTACAATATTCATTGATTTTTGCCATTGAAAAACATCATGTTATTCATATACCAGAAATGTTTGAAGCTACTGACTGAATGAAAGGAGCTGGCATCTCACTCTCTTTGAATCTTCTTTATCATGCTAAGAGGAGCAGGAAAAAGCAAAAAATTTCAGAATTGCACCTTGCAATGCGGAGAAATTACTGTTTGTGCATTTACAATATTCATTGATTTTTGCCATTGAAAAACATCATGTTATTCATATACCAGAAATGTTTGAAGCTACTGACTGAATGAAAGGAGCTGGCATCTCACTCTCTTTGAATCTTCTTTATCATGCTAAGAGGAGCAGGAAAAAGCAAAAAATTTCAGAATTGCACCTTGCAATGTGGAGAAATTACTGTTTGTGCATTTACAATATTCATTGATTTTTACCATTGAAAAACGTCCAGAAATGATTGAAGCTACTGACTGAATGAAAGTAGCTGGCATCTCACTCTCTTTGAATCTTCTTTATCATGCTAAGAGGAGCAGGAAAAAGCAAAAAATTTCAGAATTGCACCTTGCAATGCAGAGAAATTACTGTTTGTGCATTTACAATATTCATTGATTTTTGCCATTGAAAAACATCATGTTATTCATATACCAGAAATGTTTGAAGCTACTGACTGAATGAAAGGAGCTGGCATCTCACTCTCTTTGAATCTTCTTTATCATGCTAAGAGGAGCAGGAAAAAGCAAAAAATTTCAGAATTGCACCTTGCAATGTGGAGAAATTACTGTTTGTGCATTTACAATATTCATTGATTTTTACCATTGAAAAACGTCCAGAAATGATTGAAGCTACTGACTGAATGAAAGTAGCTGGCATCTCACTCTCTTTGAATCTTCTTTATCATGCTAAGAGGAGCAGGAAAAAGCAAAAAATTTCAGACTTGCACCTTGCAATGCGGAGAAATTACTGTTTGTGCATTTACAATATTCATTGATTTTTGCCATTGAAAAACATCATGTTATTCATATACCAGAAATGTTTGAAGCTACTGACTGAATGAAAGGAGCTGGCATCTCACTCTCTTTGAATCTTCTTTATCATGCTAAGAGGAGCAGGAAAAAGCAAAAAATTTCAGAATTGCACCTTGCAATGCGGAGAAATTACTGTTTGTGCATTTACAATATTCATTGATTTTTGCCATTGAAAAACGTCCAGAAATGATTGAAGCTACTGACTGAATGAAAGGAGCTGGCATCTCACTCTCTTTGAATCTTGTTTATCATGCTAAGAGGAGCAGGAAAAAGCAAAAAATTTCAGAATTGCACCTTGCAATGCGGAGAAATTACTGTTTGTGCATTTACAATATTCATTGATTTTTGCCATTGAAAAACGTCCAGAAATGATTGAAGCTACTGACTGAATGAAAGGAGCTGGCATCTCACTCTCTTTGAATCTTCTTTATCATGCTAAGAGGAGCAGGAAAAAGCAAAAAATTTCAGAATTGCACCTTGCAATGCGGAGAAATTACTGTTTGTGCATTTACAATATTCATTGATTTTTGCCATTGAAAAACATCATGTTATTCATATACCAGAAATGATTGAAGCTACTGACTGAATGAAAGGAGCTGGCATCTCACTCTCTTTGAATCTTCTTTATCATGCTAAGAGGAGCAGGAAAAAGCAAAAAATTTCAGAATTGCACCTTGCAATGCGGAGAAATTACTGTTTGTGCATTTACAATATTCATTGATTTTTGCCATTGAAAAACGTCCAGAAATGATTGAAGCTACTGACTGAATGAAAGGAACTGGCATCTCACTCTCTTTGAATCTTCTTTATCATGCTAAGAGGAGCAGGAAAAAGCAAAAAATTTCAGAATTGCACCTTGCAATGCGGAGAAATTACTGTTTGTGCATTTACAAAATTCATTGATTTTTGCCATTGAAAAACATCATGTTATTCATATACCAGAAATGTTTGAAGCTACTGACTGAATGAAAGGAGCTGACATCTCACTCTCTTTGAATCTTCTTTATCATGCTAAGAGGAGCAGGAAAAAGCAAAAAATTTCAGAATTGCACCTTGCAATGCGGAGAAATTACTGTTTGTGCATTTACAATATTCATTGATTTTTGCCATTGAAAAACGTCCAGAAATGATTGAAGCTACTGACTGAATGAAAGGAGCTGGCATCTCACTCTCTTTGAATCTTCTTTATCATGCTAAGAGGAGCAGGAAAAAGCAAAAAATTTCAGAATTGCACCTTGCAATGCGGAGAAATTACTGTTTGTGCATTTACAATATTCATTGATTTTTGCCATTGAAAAACGTCCAGAAATGATTGAAGCTACTGACTGAATGAAAGGAGCTGGCATCTCACTCTCTTTGAATCTTCTTTATCATGCTAAGAGGAGCAGGAAAAAGCAAAAAATTTCAGAATTGCACCTTGCAATGCGGAGAAATTACTGTTTGTGCATTTACAATATTCATTGATTTTTGCCATTGAAAAACGTCCAGAAATGATTGAAGCTACTGACTGAATGAAATCAACTGGCATCTCACTCTCTTTGAATCTTCTTTATCATGCTAAGAGGAGCAGGAAAAAGCAAAAAATTTCAGAATTGCACCTTGCAATGCGGAGAAATTACTGTTTGTGCATTTACAAAATTCATTGATTTTTGCCATTGAAAAACATCATGTTATTCATATACCAGAAATGTTTGAAGCTACTGACTGAATGAAAGGAGCTGACATCTCACTCTCTTTGAATCTTCTTTATCATGCTAAGAGGAGCAGGAAAAAGCAAAAAGTTTCAGAATTGCACCTTGCAATGCGGAGATATTACTGTTTGTGCATTTACAATATTCATTGATTTTTGCCATTGAAAAACGTCCAGAAATGATTGAAGCTACTGACTGAATGAAAGGAGCTGGCATCTCACTCTCTTTGAATCTTCTTTATCATGCTAAGAGGAGCAGGAAAAAGCAAAAAATTTCAGAATTGCACCTTGCAATGCGGAGAAATTACTGTTTGTGCATTAACAATATTCATTGATTTTTGCCATTGAAAAACATCATGTTATTCATATACCAGAAATGATTGAAGCTACTGACTGAATGAAAGGAGCTGGCATCTCACTCTCTTTGAATCTTCTTTATCATGCTAAGAGGAGCAGGAAAAATCAAAAAATTTCAGAATTGCACCTTGCAATGTGGAGAAATTACTGTTTGTGCATTTACAATATTCATTGATTTTTACCATTGAAAAACGTCCAGAAATGATTGAAGCTACTGACTGAATGAAAGTAGCTGGCATCTCACTCTCTTTGAATCTTCTTTATCATGCTAAGAGGAGCAGGAAAAAGCAAAAAATTTCAGACTTGCACCTTGCAATGCGGAGAAATTACTGTTTGTGCATTTACAATATTCATTGATTTTTGCCATTGAAAAACATCATGTTATTCATATACCAGAAATGTTTGAAGCTACTGACTGAATGAAAGGAGCTGGCATCTCACTCTCTTTGAATCTTCTTTATCATGCTAAGAGGAGCAGGAAAAAGCAAAAAATTTCAGAATTGCACCTTGCAATGCGGAGAAATTACTGTTTGTGCATTTACAATATTCATGGATTTTTGCCATTGAATAACGTCCAGAAATCATTGAAGCTACTGACTGAATGAAAGGAGCTGGCATCTCACTCTCTTTGAATCTTGTTTATCATGCTAAGAGGAGCAGGAAAAAGCAAAAAATTTCAGAATTGCACCTTGCAATGCGGAGAAATTACTGTTTGTGCATTTACAATATTCATTGATTTTTGCCATTGAAAAACATCATGTTATTCATATACCAGAAATGATTGAAGCTACTGACTGAATGAAAGGAGCTGGCATCTCACTCTCTTTGAATCTTCTTTATCATGCTAAGAGGAGCAGGAAAAAGCAAAAAATTTCAGAATTGCACCTTGCAATGCGGAGAAATTACTGTTTGTGCATTTACAATATTCATTGATTTTTGCCATTGAAAAACGACCAGAAATGATTGAAGCTACTGACTGAATGAAAGGAACTGGCATCTCACTCTCTTTGAATCTTCTTTATCATGCTAAGAGGAGCAGGAAAAAGCAAAAAATTTCAGAATTGCACATTGCAATGCGGAGAAATTACTGTTTGTGCATTTACAAAATTCATTGATTTTTGCCATTGAAAAACATCATGTTATTCATATACCAGAAATGTTTGAAGCTACTGACTGAATGAAAGGAGCTGACATCTCACTCTCTTTGAATCTTCTTTATCATGCTAAGAGGAGCAGGAAAAAGCAAAAAATTTCAGAATTGCACCTTGCAATGCGGAGAAATTACTGTTTGTGCATTTACAATATTCATTGATTTTTGCCATTGAAAAACGTCCAGAAATGATTGAAGCTACTGACTGAATGAAAGGAGCTGGCATCTCACTCTCTTTGAATCTTCTTTATCATGCTAAGAGGAGCAGGAAAAAGCAAAAAATTTCAGAATTGCACCTTGCAATGCGGAGAAATTACTGTTTGTGCATTTACAATATTCATTGATTTTTGCCATTGAAAAACATCATGTTATTCATATACCAGAAATGTTTGAAGCTACTGACTGAATGAAAGGAGCTGGCATCTCACTCTCTTTGAATCTTCTTTATCATGCTAAGAGGAGCAGGAAAAAGCAAAAAATTTCAGAATTGCACCTTGCAATGCGGAGAAATTACTGTTTGTGCATTTACAATATTCATTGATTTTTGCCATTGAAAAACGTCCAGAAATGATTGAAGCTACTGACTGAATGAAAGGAGCTGGCATCTCACTCTCTTTGAATCTTCTTTATCATGCTAAGAGGAGCAGGAAAAAGCAAAAAATTTCAGAATTGCACCTTGCAATGCGGAGAAATTACTGTTTGTGCATTTACAATATTCATTGATTTTTGCCATTGAAAAACGTCCAGAAATGATTGAAGCTACTGACTGAATGAAAGGAGCTGGCATCTCACTCTCTTTGAATCTTCTTTATCATGCTAAGAGGAGCAGGAAAAAGCAAAAAATTTCAGAATTGCAACTTGCAATGCGGAGAAATTACTGTTTGTGCATTTACAATATTCATTGATTTTTGCCATTGAAAAACATCATGTTATTCATATACCAGAAATGATTGAAGCTACTGACTGAATGAAAGGAGCTGGCATCTCACTCTCTTTGAATCTTCTTTATCATGCTAAGAGGAGCAGGAAAAAGCAAAAAATTTCAGAATTGCACCTTGCAATGCGGAGAAATTACTGTTTGTGCATTTACAATATTCATTGATTTTTGCCATTGAAAAACGTCCAGAAATGATTGAAGCTACTGACTGAATGAAAGGAGCTGGCATCTCACTCTCTTTGAATCTTCTTTATCATGCTAAGAGGAGCAGGAAAAAGCAAAAAATTTCAGAATTGCACCTTGCAATGCGGAGAAATTACTGTTTGTGCTTTTACAATATTCATTGATTTTTGCCATTGAAAAACATCATATTATTCATATACCAGAAATGTTTGAAGCTACTGACTGAATGAAAGGAGCTGGCATCTCACTCTCTTTGAATCTTCTTTATCATGCTAAGAGGAGCAGGAAAAAGCAAAAAATTTCAGAATTGCACCTTGCAATGCGGAGAAATTACTGTTTGTGCATTTACAATATTCATTGATTTTTGCCATTGAAAAACGTCCAGAAATGATTGAAGCTACTGACTGAATGAAAGGAGCTGGCATCTCACTCTCTTTGAATCTTCTTTATCATGCTAAGAGGAGCAGGAAAAAGCAAAAAATTTCAGAATTGCACCTTGCAATGCGGAGAAATTACTGTTTGTGCATTTACAATATTCATTGATTTTTGCCATTGAAAAACGTCCAGAAATGATTGAAGCTACTGACTGAATGAAAGGAGCTGGCATCTCACTCTCTTTGAATCTTCTTTATCATGCTAAGAGGAGCAGGAAAAAGCAAAAAATTTCAGAATTGCACCTTGCAATGCGGAGAAATTACTGTTTGTGCATTTACAATATTCATTGATTTTTGCCATTGAAAAACATCATGTTATTCATATACCATAAATGATTGAAGCTACTGACTGAATGAAAGGAGCTGGCATCTTACTCTCTTTGAATCTTCTTTGTCATGCTAAGAGGAGCAGGAAAAAGCAAAAAATTTCAGAATTGCACCTTGCAATGCGGAGAAATTACTGTTTGTGCATTTACAATATTCATTGATTTTTGCCATTGAAAAACATCATGTTATTCATATACCAGAAATGTTTGTAGCTACTGACTGAATGAAAGGAGCTGGCATCTCACTCTCTTTGAATCTTCTTTATCATGCTAAGAGGAGCAGGAAAAAGCAAAAAATTTCAGAATTGCACCTTGCAATGCGGAGAAATTACTGTTTGTGCATTTACAATATTCATTGATTTTTGCCATTGAAAAACGTCCAGAAATGATTGAAGCTACTGACTGAATGAAAGGAGCTGGCATCTCACTCTCTTTGAATCTTCTTTATCATGCTAAGAGGAGCAGGAAAAAGCAAAAAATTTCAGAATTGCACCTTGCAATGCGGAGAAATTACTGTTTGTGCATTTACAATATTCATTGATTTTTGCCATTGAAAAACGTCCAGAAATGATTGAAGCTACTGACTGAATGAAAGGAGCTGGCATCTCACTCTCTTTGAATCTTCTTTATCATGCTAAGAGGAGCAGGAAAAAGCAAAAAATTTCAGAATTGCACCTTGCAATGCGGAGAAATTACTCTTTGTGCATTTACAATATTCATTGATTTTTGCCATTGAAAAACATCATGTTATTCATATACCAGAAATGTTTGAAGCTACTGACTGAATGAAAGGAGCTGGCATCTCACTCTCTTTGAATCTTCTTTATCATGCTAAGAGGAGCAGGAAAAAGCAAAAAATTTCAGAATTGCACCTTGCAATGCGGAGAAATTACTGTTTGTGCATTTACAATATTCATTGATTTTTGCCATTGAAAAACGTCCAGAAATGATTGAAGCTACTGACTGAATGAAAGGAGCTGGCATCTCACTCTCTTTGAATCTTCTTTATCATGCTAAGAGGAGCAGGAAAAAGCAAAAAATTTCAGAATTGCACCTTGCAATGCGGAGAAATTACTGTTTGTGCATTTACAATATTCATTGATTTTTGCCATTGAAAAACATCATGTTATTCATATACCAGAAATGTTTGTAGCTACTGACTGAATGAAAGGAGCTGGCATCTCACTCTCTTTGAATCTTCTTTATCATGCTAAGAGGAGCAGGAAAAAGCAAAAAATTTCAGAATTGCACCTTGCAATGCGGAGAAATTACTGTTTGTGCATTTACAATATTCATTGATTTTTGCCATTGAAAAACGTCCAGAAATGATTGAAGCTACTGACTGAATGAAAGGAGCTGGCATCTCACTCTCTTTGAATCTTCTTTATCATGCTAAGAGGAGCAGGAAAAAGCAAAAAATTTCAGAATTGCACCTTGCAATGCGGAGAAATTACTGTTTGTGCATTTACAATATTCATTGATTTTTGCCATTGAAAAACGTCCAGAAATGATTGAAGCTACTGACTGAATGAAAGGAGCTGGCATCTCACTCTCTTTGAATCTTCTTTATCATGCTAAGAGGAGCAGGAAAAAGCAAAAAATTTCAGAATTGCACCTTGCAATGCGGAGAAATTACTCTTTGGGCATTTACAATATTCATTGATTTTTGCCATTGAAAAACATCATGTTATTCATATACCAGAAATGTTTGAAGCTACTGACTGAATGAAAGGAGCTGGCATCTCACTCTCTTTGAATCTTCTTTATCATGCTAAGAGGAGCAGGAAAAAGCAAAAAATTTCAGAATTGCACCTTGCAATGCGGAGAAATTACTGTTTGTGCATTTACAATATTCATTGATTTTTGCCATTGAAAAACATCATGTTATTCATATACCAGAAATGTTTGAAGCTACTGACTGAATGAAAGGAGCTGGCATCTCACTCTCTTTGAATCTTCTTTATCATGCTAAGAGGAGCAGGAAAAAGCAAAAAATTTCAGAATTGCACCTTGCAATGTGGAGAAATTACTGTTTGTGCATTTACAATATTCATTGATTTTTACCATTGAAAAACGTCCAGAAATGATTGAAGCTACTGACTGAATGAAAGTAGCTGGCATCTCACTCTCTTTGAATCTTCTTTATCATGCTAAGAGGAGCAGGAAAAAGCAAAAAATTTCAGACTTGCACCTTGCAATGCGGAGAAATTACTGTTTGTGCATTTACAATATTCATTGATTTTTGCCATTGAAAAACATCATGTTATTCATATACCAGAAATGTTTGAAGCTACTGACTGAATGAAAGGAGCTGGCATCTCACTCTCTTTGAATCTTTATCATGCTAAGAGGAGCAGGAAAAAGCCAAAAATTTCAGAATTGCACCTTGCAATGCGGAGAAATTACAGTTTGTGCATTTACAATATTCATTGATTTTTGCCATTGAAAAACATCCAGAAATGATTGAAGCTACTGACTGAATGAAAGGAGCTGGCATCTCACTCTCTTTGAATATTCTTTATCATGCTAAGAGGAGCAGGAAAAAGCAAAAAATTTCAGAATTGCACCTTGCAATGGGGAGAAATTACTGTTTGTGCATTTACAATATTCGTTGATTTTTGCCATTGAAAAACATCATGTTATTCATATACCAGAAATGTTTGAAGCTACTGACTGAATGAAAGGAGCTGGCATCTCACTCTCTTTGAATCTTCTTTATCATGCTAAGAGGAGCAGGAAAAAGCAAAAAATTTCAGAATTGCACCTTGCAATGCGGAGAAATTACTGTTTGTGCATTTACAATATTCATTGATTTTTGCCATTGAAAAACGTCCAGAAATGATTGAAGCTACTGACTGAATGAAAGGAGCTGGCATCTCACTCTCTTTGAATCTTCTTTATCATGCTAAGAGGAGCAGGAAAAAGCAAAAAATTTCAGAATTGCACCTTGCAATGCGGAGAAATTACTGTTTGTGCATTTACAATATTCATTGATTTTTGCCATTGAAAAACGTCCAGAAATGATTGAAGCTACTGACTGAATGAAAGGAGCTGGCATCTCACTCTCTTTGAATCTTCTTTATCATGCTAAGAGGAGCAGGAAAAATCAAAAAATTTCAGAATTGCACCTTGCAATGCGGAGAAATTACTGTTTGTGCATTTACAATATTCAATGATTTTTGCCATTGAAAAACATGTTATTCATATACCAGAAATGTTTGAAGCTACTGACTGAATGAAAGGAGCTGGCACCTCACTCTCTTTGAATCTTCTTTATCATGCTAAGAGGAGCGGGAAAAAGCAAAAAATTTCAGAATTGCACCTTGCAATGCGGAGAAATTACTGTTTGTGCATTTACAATATTCATTGATTTTTGCCATTGAAAAACATCCAGAAATGATTGAAGCTACTGACTGAATGAAAGGAGCTGGCATCTCACTCTCTTTGAATCTTCTTTATCATGCTAAGAGGAGCAGGAAAAAGCAAAAAATTTCAGAATTGCACCTTGCAATGCGGAGAAATTACTGTTTGTGCATTTACAATATTCATTGATTTTTGCCATTGAAAAACGTCCAGAAATGATTGAAGCTACTGACTGAATGAAAGGAGCTGGCATCTCACTCTCTTTGAATCTTTATCATGCTAAGAGGAGCAGGAAAAAGCCAAAAATTTCAGAATTGCACCTTGCAATGCGGAGAAATTACAGTTTGTGCATTTACAATATTCATTGATTTTTGCCATTGAAAAACATCCAGAAATGATTGAAGCTACTGACTGAATGAAAGGAGCTGGCATCTCACTCTCTTTGAATATTCTTTATCATGCTAAGAGGAGCAGGAAAAAGCAAAAAATTTCAGAATTGCACCTTGCAATGGGGAGAAATTACTGTTTGTGCATTTACAATATTCGTTGATTTTTGCCATTGAAAAACATCATGTTATTCATATACCAGAAATGTTTGAAGCTACTGACTGAATGAAAGGAGCTGGCATCTCACTCTCTTTGAATCTTCTTTATCATGCTAAGAGGAGCAGGAAAAAGCAAAAAATTTCAGAATTGCACCTTGCAATGCGGAGAAATTACTGTTTGTGCATTTACAATATTCATTGATTTTTGCCATTGAAAAACATCATGTTATTCATATACCAGAAATGTTTGAAGCTACTGACTGAATGAAAGGAGCTGGCATCTCACTCTCTTTGAATCTTCTTTATCATGCTAAGAGGAGCAGGAAAAAGCAAAAAATTTCAGAATTGCACCTTGCAATGTGGAGAAATTACTGTTTGTGCATTTACAATATTCATTGATTTTTACCATTGAAAAACGTCCAGAAATGATTGAAGCTACTGACTGAATGAAAGTAGCTGGCATCTCACTCTCTTTGAATCTTCTTTATCATGCTAAGAGGAGCAGGAAAAAGCAAAAAATTTCAGAATTGCACCTTGCAATGCAGAGAAATTACTGTTTGTGCATTTACAATATTCATTGATTTTTGCCATTGAAAAACATCATGTTATTCATATACCAGAAATGTTTGAAGCTACTGACTGAATGAAAGGAGCTGGCATCTCACTCTCTTTGAATCTTCTTTATCATGCTAAGAGGAGCAGGAAAAAGCAAAAAATTTCAGAATTGCACCTTGCAATGTGGAGAAATTACTGTTTGTGCATTTACAATATTCATTGATTTTTACCATTGAAAAACGTCCAGAAATGATTGAAGCTACTGACTGAATGAAAGTAGCTGGCATCTCACTCTCTTTGAATCTTCTTTATCATGCTAAGAGGAGCAGGAAAAAGCAAAAAATTTCAGACTTGCACCTTGCAATGCGGAGAAATTACTGTTTGTGCATTTACAATATTCATTGATTTTTGCCATTGAAAAACATCATGTTATTCATATACCAGAAATGTTTGAAGCTACTGACTGAATGAAAGGAGCTGGCATCTCACTCTCTTTGAATCTTCTTTATCATGCTAAGAGGAGCAGGAAAAAGCAAAAAATTTCAGAATTGCACCTTGCAATGCGGAGAAATTACTGTTTGTGCATTTACAATATTCATTGATTTTTGCCATTGAAAAACGTCCAGAAATGATTGAAGCTACTGACTGAATGAAAGGAGCTGGCATCTCACTCTCTTTGAATCTTGTTTATCATGCTAAGAGGAGCAGGAAAAAGCAAAAAATTTCAGAATTGCACCTTGCAATGCGGAGAAATTACTGTTTGTGCATTTACAATATTCATTGATTTTTGCCATTGAAAAACGTCCAGAAATGATTGAAGCTACTGACTGAATGAAAGGAGCTGGCATCTCACTCTCTTTGAATCTTCTTTATCATGCTAAGAGGAGCAGGAAAAAGCAAAAAATTTCAGAATTGCACCTTGCAATGCGGAGAAATTACTGTTTGTGCATTTACAATATTCATTGATTTTTGCCATTGAAAAACATCATGTTATTCATATACCAGAAATGATTGAAGCTACTGACTGAATGAAAGGAGCTGGCATCTCACTCTCTTTGAATCTTCTTTATCATGCTAAGAGGAGCAGGAAAAAGCAAAAAATTTCAGAATTGCACCTTGCAATGCGGAGAAATTACTGTTTGTGCATTTACAATATTCATTGATTTTTGCCATTGAAAAACGTCCAGAAATGATTGAAGCTACTGACTGAATGAAAGGAACTGGCATCTCACTCTCTTTGAATCTTCTTTATCATGCTAAGAGGAGCAGGAAAAAGCAAAAAATTTCAGAATTGCACCTTGCAATGCGGAGAAATTACTGTTTGTGCATTTACAAAATTCATTGATTTTTGCCATTGAAAAACATCATGTTATTCATATACCAGAAATGTTTGAAGCTACTGACTGAATGAAAGGAGCTGACATCTCACTCTCTTTGAATCTTCTTTATCATGCTAAGAGGAGCAGGAAAAAGCAAAAAATTTCAGAATTGCACCTTGCAATGCGGAGAAATTACTGTTTGTGCATTTACAATATTCATTGATTTTTGCCATTGAAAAACGTCCAGAAATGATTGAAGCTACTGACTGAATGAAAGGAGCTGGCATCTCACTCTCTTTGAATCTTCTTTATCATGCTAAGAGGAGCAGGAAAAAGCAAAAAATTTCAGAATTGCACCTTGCAATGCGGAGAAATTACTGTTTGTGCATTTACAATATTCATTGATTTTTGCCATTGAAAAACATCATGTTATTCATATACCAGAAATGTTTGTAGCTACTGACTGAATGAAAGGAGCTGGCATCTCACTCTCTTTGAATCTTCTTTATCATGCTAAGAGGAGCAGGAAAAAGCAAAAAATTTCAGAATTGCACCTTGCAATGCGGAGAAATTACTGTTTGTGCATTTACAATATTCATTGATTTTTGCCATTGAAAAACGTCCAGAAATGATTGAAGCTACTGACTGAATGAAAGGAGCTGGCATCTCACTCTCTTTGAATCTTCTTTATCATGCTAAGAGGAGCAGGAAAAAGCAAAAAATTTCAGAATTGCACCTTGCAATGTGGAGAAATTACTGTTTGTGCATTTACAATATTCATTGATTTTTACCATTGAAAAACGTCCAGAAATGATTGAAGCTACTGACTGAATGAAAGTAGCTGGCATCTCACTCTCTTTGAATCTTCTTTATCATGCTAAGAGGAGCAGGAAAAAGCAAAAAATTTCAGACTTGCACCTTGCAATGCGGAGAAATTACTGTTTGTGCATTTACAATATTCATTGATTTTTGCCATTGAAAAACATCATGTTATTCATATACCAGAAATGTTTGAAGCTACTGACTTAATGAAAGGAGCTGGCATCTCACTCTCTTTGAATCTTCTTTATCATGCTAAGAGGAGCAGGAAAAAGCAAAAAATTTCAGAATTGCACCTTGCAATGCGGAGAAATTACTGTTTGTGCATTTACAATATTCATTGATTTTTGCCATTGAAAAACGTCCAGAAATGATTGAAGCTACTGACTGAATGAAAGGAGCTGGCATCTCACTCTCTTTGAATCTTGTTTATCATGCTAAGAGGAGCAGGAAAAAGCAAAAAATTTCAGAATTGCACCTTGCAATGCGGAGAAATTACTGTTTGTGCATTTACAATATTCATTGATTTTTGCCATTGAAAAACGTCCAGAAATGATTGAAGCTACTGACTGAATGAAAGGAGCTGGCATCTCACTCTCTTTGAATCTTCTTTATCATGCTAAGAGGAGCAGGAAAAAGCAAAAAATTTCAGAATTGCACCTTGCAATGCGGAGAAATTACTGTTTGTGCATTTACAATATTCATTGATTTTTGCCATTGAAAAACATCATGTTATTCATATACCAGAAATGATTGAAGCTACTGACTGAATGAAAGGAGCTGGCATCTCACTCTCTTTGAATCTTCTTTATCATGCTAAGAGGAGCAGGAAAAAGCAAAAAATTTCAGAATTGCACCTTGCAATGCGGAGAAATTACTGTTTGTGCATTTACAATATTCATTGATTTTTGCCATTGAAAAACGTCCAGAAATGATTGAAGCTACTGACTGAATGAAAGGAACTGGCATCTCACTCTCTTTGAATCTTCTTTATCATGCTAAGAGGAGCAGGAAAAAGCAAAAAATTTCAGAATTGCACCTTGCAATGCGGAGAAATTACTGTTTGTGCATTTACAAAATTCATTGATTTTTGCCATTGAAAAACATCATGTTATTCATATACCAGAAATGTTTGAAGCTACTGACTGAATGAAAGGAGCTGACATCTCACTCTCTTTGAATCTTCTTTATCATGCTAAGAGGAGCAGGAAAAAGCAAAAAATTTCAGAATTGCACCTTGCAATGCGGAGAAATTACTGTTTGTGCATTTACAATATTCATTGATTTTTGCCATTGAAAAACGTCCAGAAATGATTGAAGCTACTGACTGAATGAAAGGAGCTGGCATCTCACTCTCTTTGAATCTTCTTTATCATGCTAAGAGGAGCAGGAAAAAGCAAAAAATTTCAGAATTGCACCTTGCAATGCGGAGAAATTACTGTTTGTGCATTTACAATATTCATTGATTTTTGCCATTGAAAAACATCATGTTATTCATATACCAGAAATGTTTGTAGCTACTGACTGAATGAAAGGAGCTGGCATCTCACTCTCTTTGAATCTTCTTTATCATGCTAAGAGGAGCAGGAAAAAGCAAAAAATTTCAGAATTGCACCTTGCAATGCGGAGAAATTACTGTTTGTGCATTTACAATATTCATTGATTTTTGCCATTGAAAAACGTCCAGAAATGATTGAAGCTACTGACTGAATGAAAGGAGCTGGCATCTCACTCTCTTTGAATCTTCTTTATCATGCTAAGAGGAGCAGGAAAAAGCAAAAAATTTCAGAATTGCACCTTGCAATGCGGAGAAATTACTGTTTGTGCATTTACAATATTCATTGATTTTTGCAATTGAAAAACGTCCAGAAATGATTGAAGCTACTGACTGAATGAAAGGAGCTGGCATCTCACTCTCTTTGAATCTTCTTTATCATGCTAAGAGGAGCAGGAAAAAGCAAAAAATTTCAGAATTGCACCTTGCAATGCGGAGAAATTACTCTTTGTGCATTTACAATATTCATTGATTTTTGCCATTGAAAAACATCATGTTATTCATATACCAGAAATGTTTGAAGCTACTGACTGAATGAAAGGAGCTGGCATCTCACTCTCTTTGAATCTTCTTTATCATGCTAAGAGGAGCAGGAAAAAGCAAAAAATTTCAGAATTGCACCTTGCAATGCGGAGAAATTACTGTTTGTGCATTTACAATATTCATTGATTTTTGCCATTGAAAAACATCATGTTATTCATATACCAGAAATGTTTGAAGCTACTGACTGAATGAAAGGAGCTGGCATCTCACTCTCTTTGAATCTTCTTTATCATGCTAAGAGGAGCAGGAAAAAGCAAAAAATTTCAGAATTGCACCTTGCAATGTGGAGAAATTACTGTTTGTGCATTTACAATATTCATTGATTTTTACCATTGAAAAACGTCCAGAAATGATTGAAGCTACTGACTGAATGAAAGTAGCTGGCATCTCACTCTCTTTGAATCTTCTTTATCATGCTAAGAGGAGCAGGAAAAAGCAAAAAATTTCAGACTTGCACCTTGCAATGCGGAGAAATTACTGTTTGTGCATTTACAATATTCATTGATTTTTGCCATTGAAAAACATCATGTTATTCATATACCAGAAATGTTTGAAGCTACTGACTGAATGAAAGGAGCTGGCATCTCACTCTCTTTGAATCTTCTTTATCATGCTAAGAGGAGCAGGAAAAAGCAAAAAATTTCAGAATTGCACCTTGCAATGCGGAGAAATTACTGTTTGTGCATTTACAATATTCATTGATTTTTGCCATTGAAAAACGTCCAGAAATGATTGAAGCTACTGACTGAATGAAAGGAGCTGGCATCTCACTCTCTTTGAATCTTCTTTATCATGCTAAGAGGAGCAGGAAAAAGCAAAAAATTTCAGAATTGCACCTTGCAATGCGGAGAAATTACTGTTTGTGCATTTACAATATTCATTAATTTTTGCCATTGAAAAACATCATGTTATTCATATACCAGAAATGTTTGTAGCTACTGACTGAATGAAAGGAGCTGGCATCTCACTCTCTTTGAATCTTCTTTATCATGCTAAGAGGAGCAGGAAAAAGCAAAAAATTTCAGAATTGCACCTTACAATGCGGAGAAATTACTGTTTGTGCATTTACAATATTCATTGATTTTTGCCATTGAAAAACGTCCAGAAATGATTGAAGCTACTGACTGAATGAAAGGAGCTGGCATCTCACTCTCTTTGAATCTTCTTTATCATGCTAAGAGGAGCAGGAAAAAGCAAAAAATTTCAGAATTGCACCTTGCAATGCGGAGAAATTACTGTTTGTGCATTTACAATATTCATTGATTTTTGCCATTGAAAAACGTCCAGAAATGATTGAAGCTACTGACTGAATGAAAGGAGCTGGCATCTCACTCTCTTTGAATCTTCTTTATCATGCTAAGAGGAGCAGGAAAAAGCAAAAAATTTCAGAATTGCACCTTGCAATGCGGAGAAATTACTCTTTGTGCATTTACAATATTCATTGATTTTTGCCATTGAAAAACATCATGTTATTCATATACCAGAAATGTTTGAAGCTACTGACTGAATGAAAGGAGCTGGCATCTCACTCTCTTTGAATCTTCTTTATCATGCTAAGAGGAGCAGGAAAAAGCAAAAAATTTCAGAATTGCACCTTGCAATGCGGAGAAATTACTGTTTGTGCATTTACAATATTCATTGATTTTTGCCATTGAAAAACATCATGTTATTCATATACCAGAAATGTTTGAAGCTACTGACTGAATGAAAGGAGCTGGCATCTCACTCTCTTTGAATCTTCTTTATCATGCTAAGAGGAGCAGGAAAAAGCAAAAAATTTCAGAATTGCACCTTGCAATGTGGAGAAATTACTGTTTGTGCATTTACAATATTCATTGATTTTTACCATTGAAAAACGTCCAGAAATGATTGAAGCTACTGACTGAATGAAAGTAGCTGGCATCTCACTCTCTTTGAATCTTCTTTATCATGCTAAGAGGAGCAGGAAAAAGCAAAAAATTTCAGACTTGCACCTTGCAATGCGGAGAAATTACTGTTTGTGCATTTACAATATTCATTGATTTTTGCCATTGAAAAACATCATGTTATTCATATACCAGAAATGTTTGAAGCTACTGACTGAATGAAAGGAGCTGGCATCTCACTCTCTTTGAATCTTCTTTATCATGCTAAGAGGAGCAGGAAAAAGCAAAAAATTTCAGAATTGCACCTTGCAATGCGGAGAAATTACTGTTTGTGCATTTACAATATTCATTGATTTTTGCCATTGAAAAACGTCCAGAAATGATTGAAGCTACTGACTGAATGAAAGGAGCTGGCATCTCACTCTCTTTGAATCTTCTTTATCATGCTAAGAGGAGCAGGAAAAAGCAAAAAATTTCAGAATTGCACCTTGCAATGCGGAGAAATTACTGTTTGTGCATTTACAATATTCATTGATTTTTGCCATTGAAAAACGTCCAGAAATGATTGAAGCTACTGACTGAATGAAAGGAGCTGGCATCTCACTCTCTTTGAATCTTCTTTATCATGCTAAGAGGAGCAGGAAAAATCAAAAAATTTCAGAATTGCACCTTGCAATGCGGAGAAATTACTGTTTGTGCATTTACAATATTCAATGATTTTTGCCATTGAAAAACATGTTATTCATATACCAGAAATGTTTGAAGCTACTGACTGAATGAAAGGAGCTGGCACCTCACTCTCTTTGAATCTTCTTTATCATGCTAAGAGGAGCGGGAAAAAGCAAAAAATTTCAGAATTGCACCTTGCAATGCGGAGAAATTACTGTTTGTGCATTTACAATATTCATTGATTTTTGCCATTGAAAAACATCCAGAAATGATTGAAGCTACTGACTGAATGAAAGGAGCTGGCATCTCACTCTCTTTGAATGTTCTTTATCATGCTAAGAGGAGCAGGAAAAAGCAAAAAATTTCAGAATTGCACCTTGCAATGCGGAGAAATTACTGTTTGTGCATTTACAATATTCATTGATTTTTGCCATTGAAAAACGTCCAGAAATGATTGAAGCTACTGACTGAATGAAAGGAGCTGGCATCTCACTCTCTTTGAATCTTCTTTATCATGCTAAGAGGAGCAGGAAAAAGCCAAAAATTTCAGAATTGCACCTTGCAATGCGGAGAAATTACAGTTTGTGCATTTACAATATTCATTGATTTTTGCCATTGAAAAACATCCAGAAATGATTGAAGCTACTGACTGAATGAAAGGAGCTGGCATCTCACTCTCTTTGAATATTCTTTATCATGCTAAGAGGAGCAGGAAAAAGCAAAAAATTTCAGAATTGCACCTTGCAATGCGGAGAAATTACTGTTTGTGCATTTACAATATTCATTGATTTTTGCCATTGAAAAACATCATGTTATTCATATACCAGAAATGTTTGAAGCTACTGACTGAATGAAAGGAGCTGGCATCTCACTCTCTTTGAATCTTCTTTATCATGCTAAGAGGAGCAGGAAAAAGCAAAAAATTTCAGAATTGCACCTTGCAATGCGGAGAAATTACTGTTTGTGCATTTACAATATTCATTGATTTTTGCCATTGAAAAACATCATGTTATTCATATACCAGAAATGTTTGAAGCTACTGACTGAATGAAAGGAGCTGGCATCTCACTCTCTTTGAATCTTCTTTATCATGCTAAGAGGAGCAGGAAAAAGCAAAAAATTTCAGAATTGCACCTTGCAATGTGGAGAAATTACTGTTTGTGCATTTACAATATTCATTGATTTTTACCATTGAAAAACGTCCAGAAATGATTGAAGCTACTGACTGAATGAAAGTAGCTGGCATCTCACTCTCTTTGAATCTTCTTTATCATGCTAAGAGGAGCAGGAAAAAGCAAAAAATTTCAGAATTGCACCTTGCAATGCAGAGAAATTACTGTTTGTGCATTTACAATATTCATTGATTTTTGCCATTGAAAAACATCATGTTATTCATATACCAGAAATGTTTGAAGCTACTGACTGAATGAAAGGAGCTGGCATCTCACTCTCTTTGAATCTTCTTTATCATGCTAAGAGGAGCAGGAAAAAGCAAAAAATTTCAGAATTGCACATTGCAATGTGGAGAAATTACTGTTTGTGCATTTACAATATTCATTGATTTTTACCATTGAAAAACGTCCAGAAATGATTGAAGCTACTGACTGAATGAAAGTAGCTGGCATCTCACTCTCTTTGAATCTTCTTTATCATGCTAAGAGGAGCAGGAAAAAGCAAAAAATTTCAGACTTGCACCTTGCAATGCGGAGAAATTACTGTTTGTGCATTGACAATATTCATTGATTTTTGCCATTGAAAAACATCATGTTATTCATATACCAGAAATGTTTGAAGCTACTGACTGAATGAAAGGAGCTGGCATCTCACTCTCTTTGAATCTTCTTTATCATGCTAAGAGGAGCAGGAAAAAGCAAAAAATTTCAGAATTGCACCTTGCAATGCGGAGAAATTACTGTTTGTGCATTTACAATATTCATTGATTTTTGCCATTGAAAAACGTCCAGAAATGATTGAAGCTACTGACTGAATGAAAGGAGCTGGCATCTCACTCTCTTTGAATCTTGTTTATCATGCTAAGAGGAGCAGGAAAAAGCAAAAAATTTCAGAATTGCACCTTGCAATGCGGAGAAATTACTGTTTGTGCATTTACAATATTCATTGATTTTTGCCATTGAAAAACGTCCAGAAATGATTGAAGCTACTGACTGAATGAAAGGAGCTGGCATCTCACTCTCTTTGAATCTTCTTTATCATGCTAAGAGGAGCAGGAAAAAGCAAAACATTTCAGAATTGCACCTTGCAATGCGGAGAAATTACTGTTTGTGCATTTACAATATTCATTGATTTTTGCCATTGAAAAACATCATGTTATTCATATACCAGAAATGATTGAAGCTACTGACTGAATGAAAGGAGCTGGCATCTCACTCTCTTTGAATCTTCTTTATCATGCTAAGAGGAGCAGGAAAAAGCAAAAAATTTCAGAATTGCACCTTGCAATGCGGAGAAATTACTGTTTGTGCATTTACAATATTCATTGATTTTTGCCATTGAAAAACGTCCAGAAATGATTGAAGCTACTGACTGAATGAAAGGAACTGGCATCTCACTCTCTTTGAATCTTCTTTATCATGCTAAGAGGAGCAGGAAAAAGCAAAAAATTTCAGAATTGCACCTTGCAATGCGGAGAAATTACTGTTTGTGCATTTACAAAATTCATTGATTTTTGCCATTGAAAAACATCATGTTATTCATATACCAGAAATGTTTGAAGCTACTGACTGAATGAAAGGAGCTGACATCTCACTCTCTTTGAATCTTCTTTATCATGCTAAGAGGAGCAGGAAAAAGCAAAAAATTTCAGAATTGCACCTTGCAATGCGGAGAAATTACTGTTTGTGCATTTACAATATTCATTGATTTTTGCCATTGAAAAACATCATGTTATTCATATACCAGAAATGTTTGAAGCTACTGACTGAATGAAAGGAGCTGGCATCTCACTCTCTTTGAATCTTCTTTATCATGCTAAGAGGAGCAGGAAAAAGCAAAAAATTTCAGAATTGCACCTTGCAATGTGGAGAAATTACTGTTTGTGCATTTACAATATTCATTGATTTTTACCATTGAAAAACGTCCAGAAATGATTGAAGCTACTGACTGAATGAAAGTAGCTGGCATCTCACTCTCTTTGAATCTTCTTTATCATGCTAAGAGGAGCAGGAAAAAGCAAAAAATTTCAGACTTGCACCTTGCAATGCGGAGAAATTACTGTTTGTGCATTTACAATATTCATTGATTTTTGCCATTGAAAAACATCATGTTATTCATATACCAGAAATGTTTGAAGCTACTGACTGAATGAAAGGAGCTGGCATCTCACTCTCTTTGAATCTTCTTTATCATGCTAAGAGGAGCAGGAAAAAGCAAAAAATTTCAGAATTGCACCTTGCAATGCGGAGAAATTACTGTTTGTGCATTTACAATATTCATTGATTTTTGCCATTGAAAAACGTCCAGAAATGATTGAAGCTACTGACTGAATGAAAGGAGCTGGCATCTCACTCTCTTTGAATCTTCTTTATCATGCTAAGAGGAGCAGGAAAAAGCAAAAAATTTCAGAATTGCACCTTGCAATGCGGAGAAATTACTGTTTGTGCATTTACAATATTCATTGATTTTTGCCATTGAAAAACGTCCAGAAATGATTGAAGCTACTGGCTGAATGAAAGGAGCTGGCATCTCACTCTCTTTGAATCTTCTTTATCATGCTAAGAGGAGCAGGAAAAAGCAAAAAATTTCAGAATTGCACCTTGCAATGCGGAGAAATTACTCTTTGTGCATTTACAATATTCATTGATTTTTGCCATTGAAAAACATCATGTTATTCATATACCAGAAATGTTTGAAGCTACTGACTGAATGAAAGGAGCTGGCATCTCACTCTCTTTGAATCTTCTTTATCATGCTAAGAGGAGCAGGAAAAAGCAAAAAATTTCAGAATTGCACCTTGCAATGCGGAGAAATTACTGTTTGTGCATTTACAATATTCATTGATTTTTGCCATTGAAAAACATCATGTTATTCATATACCAGAAATGTTTGAAGCTACTGACTGAATGAAAGGAGCTGGCATCTCACTCTCTTTGAATCTTCTTTATCATGCTAAGAGGAGCAGGAAAAAGCAAAAAATTTCAGAATTGCACCTTGCAATGTGGAGAAATTACTGTTTGTGCATTTACAATATTCATTGATTTTTACCATTGAAAAACGTCCAGAAATGATTGAAGCTACTGACTGAATGAAAGTAGCTGGCATCTCACTCTCTTTGAATCTTCTTTATCATGCTAAGAGGAGCAGGAAAAAGCAAAAAATTTCAGACTTGCACCTTGCAATGCGGAGAAATTACTGTTTGTGCATTTACAATATTCATTGATTTTTGCCATTGAAAAACATCATGTTATTCATATACCAGAAATGTTTGAAGCTACTGACTGAATGAAAGGAGCTGGCATCTCACTCTCTTTGAATCTTCTTTATCATGCTAAGAGGAGCAGGAAAAAGCAAAAAATTTCAGAATTGCAACTTGCAATGCGGAGAAATTACTGTTTGTGCATTTACAATATTCATTGATTTTTGCCATTGAAAAACGTCCAGAAATGATTGAAGCTACTGACTGAATGAAAGGAGCTGGCATCTCACTCTCTTTGAATCTTCTTTATCATGCTAAGAGGAGCAGGAAAAAGCAAAAAATTTCAGAATTGCACCTTGCAATGCGGAGAAATTACTGTTTGTGCATTTACAATATTCATTGATTTTTGCCATTGAAAAACATCATGTTATTCATATACCAGAAATGTTTGTAGCTACTGACTGAATGAAAGGAGCTGGCATCTCACTCTCTTTGAATCTTCTTTATCATGCTAAGAGGAGCAGGAAAAAGCAAAAAATTTCAGAATTGCACCTTGCAATGCGGAGAAATTACTGTTTGTGCATTTACAATATTCATTGATTTTTGCCATTGAAAAACGTCCAGAAATGATTGAAGCTACTGACTGAATGAAAGGAGCTGGCATCTCACTCTCTTTGAATCTTCTTTATCATGCTAAGAGGAGCAGGAAAAAGCAAAAAATTTCAGAATTGCACCTTGCAATGCGGAGAAATTACTGTTTGTGCATTTACAATATTCATTGATTTTTGCCATTGAAAAACGTCCAGAAATGATTGAAGCTACTGACTGAATGAAAGGAGCTGGCATCTCACTCTCTTTGAATCTTCTTTATCATGCTAAGAGGAGCAGGAAAAAGCAAAAAATTTCAGAATTGCACCTTGCAATGCGGAGAAATTACTCTTTGTGCATTTACAATATTCATTGATTTTTGCCATTGAAAAACATCATGTTATTCATATACCAGAAATGTTTGAAGCTACTGACTGAATGAAAGGAGCTGGCATCTCACTCTCTTTGAATCTTCTTTATCATGCTAAGAGGAGCAGGAAAAAGCAAAAAATTTCAGAATTGCACCTTGCAATGCGGAGAAATTACTGTTTGTGCATTTACAATATTCATTGATTTTTGCCATTGAAAAACATCATGTTATTCATATACCAGAAATGTTTGAAGCTACTGACTGAATGAAAGGAGCTGGCATCTCACTCTCTTTGAATCTTCTTTATCATGCTAAGAGGAGCAGGAAAAAGCAAAAAATTTCAGAATTGCACCTTGCAATGTGGAGAAATTACTGTTTGTGCATTTACAATATTCATTGATTGTTACCATTGAAAAACGTCCAGAAATGATTGAAGCTACTGACTGAATGAAAGTAGCTGGCATCTCACTCTCTTTGAATCTTCTTTATCATGCTAAGAGGAGCAGGAAAAAGCAAAAAATTTCAGACTTGCACCTTGCAATGCGGAGAAATTACTGTTTGTGCATTTACAATATTCATTGATTTTTGCCATTGAAAAACATCGTTATTCATATACCAGAAATGTTTGAAGCTACTGACTGAATGAAAGGAGCTGGCATCTCACTCTCTTTGAATCTTCTTTATCATGCTAAGAGGAGCAGGAAAAAGCAAAAAATTTCAGAATTGCACCTTGCAATGCGGAGAAATTACTGTTTGTGCATTTACAATATTCATTGATTTTTGCCATTGAAAAACGTCCAGAAATGATTGAAGCTACTGACTGAATGAAAGGAGCTGGCATCTCACTCTCTTTGAATCTTCTTTATCATGCTAAGAGGAGCAGGAAAAAGCAAAAAATTTCAGAATTGCACCTTGCAATGCGGAGAAATTACTGTTTGTGCATTTACAATATTCATTGATTTTTGCCATTGAAAAACGTCCAGAAATGATTGAAGCTACTGACTGAATGAAAGGAGCTGGCATCTCACTCTCTTTGAATCTTCTTTATCATGCTAAGAGGAGCAGGAAAAATCAAAAAATTTCAGAATTGCACCTTGCAATGCGGAGAAATTACTGTTTGTGCATTTACAATATTCAATGATTTTTGCCATTGAAAAACATGTTATTCATATACCAGAAATGTTTGAAGCTACTGACTGAATGAAAGGAGCTGGCACCTCACTCTCTTTGAATCTTCTTTATCATGCTAAGAGGAGCGGGAAAAAGCAAAAAATTTCAGAATTGCACCTTGCAATGCGGAGAAATTACTGTTTGTGCATTTACAATATTCATTGATTTTTGCCATTGAAAAACATCCAGAAATGATTGAAGCTACTGACTGAATGAAAGGAGCTGGCATCTCACTCTCTTTGAATCTTCTTTATCATGCTAAGAGGAGCAGGAAAAAGCAAAAAATTTCAGAATTGCACCTTGCAATGCGGAGAAATTACTGTTTGTGCATTTACAATATTCATTGATTTTTGCCATTGAAAAACATCATGTTATTCATATACCAGAAATGTTTGAAGCTACTGACTGAATGAAAGGAGCTGGCATCTCACTCTCTTTGAATCTTCTTTATCATGCTAAGAGGAGCAGGAAAAAGCAAAAAATTTCAGAATTGCACCTTGCAATGTGGAGAAATTACTGTTTGTGCATTTACAATATTCATTGATTTTTACCATTGAAAAACGTCCAGAAATGATTGAAGCTACTGACTGAATGAAAGTAGCTGGCATCTCACTCTCTTTGAATCTTCTTTATCATGCTAAGAGGAGCAGGAAAAAGCAAAAAATTTCAGACTTGCACCTTGCAATGCGGAGAAATTACTGTTTGTGCATTTACAATATTCATTGATTTTTGCCATTGAAAAACATCATGTTATTCATATACCAGAAATGTTTGAAGCTACTGACTGAATGAAAGGAGCTGGCATCTCACTCTCTTTGAATCTTCTTTATCATGCTAAGAGGAGCAGGAAAAAGCAAAAAATTTCAGAATTGCACCTTGCAATGCGGAGAAATTACTGTTTGTGCATTTACAATATTCATTGATTTTTGCCATTGAAAAACGTCCAGAAATGATTGAAGCTACTGACTGAATGAAAGGAGCTGGCATCTCACTCTCTTTGAATCTTGTTTATCATGCTAAGAGGAGCAGGAAAAAGCAAAAAATTTCAGAATTGCACCTTGCAATGCGGAGAAATTACTGTTTGTGCATTTACAATATTCATTGATTTTTGCCATTGAAAAACGTCCAGAAATGATTGAAGCTACTGACTGAATGAAAGGAGCTGGCATCTCACTCTCTTTGAATCTTCTTTATCATGCTAAGAGGAGCAGGAAAAAGCAAAAAATTTCAGAATTGCACCTTGCAATGCGGAGAAATTACTGTTTGTGCATTTACAATATTCATTGATTTTTGCCATTGAAAAACATCATGTTATTCATATACCAGAAATGATTGAAGCTACTGACTGAATGAAAGGAGCTGGCATCTCACTCTCTTTGAATCTTCTTTATCATGCTAAGAGGAGCAGGAAAAAGCAAAAAATTTCAGAATTGCACCTTGCAATGCGGAGAAATTACTGTTTGTGCATTTACAATATTCATTGATTTTTGCCATTGAAAAACGTCCAGAAATGATTGAAGCTACTGACTGAATGAAAGGAACTGGCATCTCACTCTCTTTGAATCTTCTTTATCATGCTAAGAGGAGCAGGAAAAAGCAAAAAATTTCAGAATTGCACCTTGCAATGCGGAGAAATTACTGTTTGTGCATTTACAAAATTCATTGATTTTTGCCATTGAAAAACATCATGTTATTCATATACCAGAAATGTTTGAAGCTACTGACTGAATGAAAGGAGCTGACATCTCACTCTCTTTGAATCTTCTTTATCATGCTAAGAGGAGCAGGAAAAAGCAAAAAATTTCAGAATTGCACCTTGCAATGCGGAGAAATTACTGTTTGTGCATTTACAATATTCATTGATTTTTGCCATTGAAAAACGTCCAGAAATGATTGAAGCTACTGACTGAATGAAAGGAGCTGGCATCTCACTCTCTTTGAATCTTCTTTATCATGCTAAGAGGAGCAGGAAAAAGCAAAAAATTTCAGAATTGCACCTTGCAATGCGGAGAAATTACTGTTTGTGCATTTACAATATTCATTGATTTTTGCCATTGAAAAACATCATGTTATTCATATACCAGAAATGTTTGTAGCTACTGACTGAATGAAAGGAGCTGGCATCTCACTCTCTTTGAATCTTCTTTATCATGCTAAGAGGAGCAGGAAAAAGCAAAAAATTTCAGAATTGCACCTTGCAATGCGGAGAAATTACTGTTTGTGCATTTACAATATTCATTGATTTTTGCCATTGAAAAACGTCCAGAAATGATTGAAGCTACTGACTGAATGAAAGGAGCTGGCATCTCACTCTCTTTGAATCTTCTTTATCATGCTAAGAGGAGCAGGAAAAAGCAAAAAATTTCAGAATTGCACCTTGCAATGCGGAGAAATTACTGTTTGTGCATTTACAATATTCATTGATTTTTGCAATTGAAAAACGTCCAGAAATGATTGAAGCTACTGACTGAATGAAAGGAGCTGGCATCTCACTCTCTTTGAATCTTCTTTATCATGCTAAGAGGAGCAGGAAAAAGCAAAAAATTTCAGAATTGCACCTTGCAATGCGGAGAAATTACTCTTTGTGCATTTACAATATTCATTGATTTTTGCCATTGAAAAACATCATGTTATTCATATACCAGAAATGTTTGAAGCTACTGACTGAATGAAAGGAGCTGGCATCTCACTCTCTTTGAATCTTCTTTATCATGCTAAGAGGAGCAGGAAAAAGCAAAAAATTTCAGAATTGCACCTTGCAATGCGGAGAAATTACTGTTTGTGCATTTACAATATTCATTGATTTTTGCCATTGAAAAACATCATGTTATTCATATACCAGAAATGTTTGAAGCTACTGACTGAATGAAAGGAGCTGGCATCTCACTCTCTTTGAATCTTCTTTATCATGCTAAGAGGAGCAGGAAAAAGCAAAAAATTTCAGAATTGCACCTTGCAATGTGGAGAAATTACTGTTTGTGCATTTACAATATTCATTGATTTTTACCATTGAAAAACGTCCAGAAATGATTGAAGCTACTGACTGAATGAAAGTAGCTGGCATCTCACTCTCTTTGAATCTTCTTTATCATGCTAAGAGGAGCAGGAAAAAGCAAAAAATTTCAGACTTGCACCTTGCAATGCGGAGAAATTACTGTTTGTGCATTTACAATATTCATTGATTTTTGCCATTGAAAAACATCATGTTATTCATGTACCAGAAATGTTTGAAGCTACTGACTGAATGAAAGGAGCTGGCATCTCACTCTCTTTGAATCTTCTTTATCATGCTAAGAGGAGCAGGAAAAAGCAAAAAATTTCAGAATTGCACCTTGCAATGCGGAGAAATTACTGTTTGTGCATTTACAATATTCATTGATTTTTGCCATTGAAAAACGTCCAGAAATGATTGAAGCTACTGACTGAATGAAAGGAGCTGGCATCTCACTCTCTTTGAATCTTCTTTATCATGCTAAGAGGAGCAGGAAAAAGCAAAAAATTTCAGAATTGCACCTTGCAATGCGGAGAAATTACTGTTTGTGCATTTACAATATTCATTGATTTTTGCCATTGAAAAACATCATGTTATTCATATACCAGAAATGTTTGTAGCTACTGACTGAATGAAAGGAGCTGGCATCTCACTCTCTTTGAATCTTCTTTATCATGCTAAGAGGAGCAGGAAAAAGCAAAAAATTTCAGAATTGCACCTTGCAATGCGGAGAAATTACTGTTTGTGCATTTACAATATTCATTGATTTTTGCCATTGAAAAACGTCCAGAAATGATTGAAGCTACTGACTGAATGAAAGGAGCTGGCATCTCACTCTCTTTGAATCTTCTTTATCATGCTAAGAGGAGCAGGAAAAAGCAAAAAATTTCAGAATTGCACCTTGCAATGCGGAGAAATTACTGTTTGTGCATTTACAATATTCATTGATTTTTGCCATTGAAAAACGTCCAGAAATGATTGAAGCTACTGACTGAATGAAAGGAGCTGGCATCTCACTCTCTTTGAATCTTCTTTATCATGCTAAGAGGAGCAGGAAAAAGCAAAAAATTTCAGAATTGCACCTTGCAATGCGGAGAAATTACTCTTTGTGCATTTACAATATTCATTGATTTTTGCCATTGAAAAACATCATGTTATTCATATACCAGAAATGTTTGAAGCTACTGACTGAATGAAAGGAGCTGGCATCTCACTCTCTTTGAATCTTCTTTATCATGCTAAGAGGAGCAGGAAAAAGCAAAAAATTTCAGAATTGCACCTTGCAATGCGGAGAAATTACTGTTTGTGCATTTACAATATTCATTGATTTTTGCCATTGAAAAACATCATGTTATTCATATAAGAGAAATGTTTGAAGCTACTGACTGAATGAAAGGAGCTGGCATCTCACTCTCTTTGAATCTTCTTTATCATGCTAAGAGGAGCAGGAAAAAGCAAAAAATTTCAGAATTGCACCTTGCAATGTGGAGAAATTACTGTTTGTGCATTTACAATATTCATTGATTTTTACCATTGAAAAACGTCCAGAAATGATTGAAGCTACTGACTGAATGAAAGTAGCTGGCATCTCACTCTCTTTGAATCTTCTTTATCATGCTAAGAGGAGCAGGAAAAAGCAAAAAATTTCAGACTTGCACCTTGCAATGCGGAGAAATTACTGTTTGTGCATTTACAATATTCATTGATTTTTGCCATTGAAAAACATCATGTTATTCATATACCAGAAATGTTTGAAGCTACTGACTGAATGAAAGGAGCTGACATCTCACTCTCTTTGAATCTTCTTTATCATGCTAAGAGGAGCAGGAAAAAGCAAAAAATTTCAGAATTGCACCTTGCAATGCGGAGAAATTACTGTTTGTGCATTTACAATATTCATTGATTTTTGCCATTGAAAAACGTCCAGAAATGATTGAAGCTACTGACTGAATGAAAGGAGCTGGCATCTCACTCTCTTTGAATCTTCTTTATCATGCTAAGAGGAGCAGGAAAAAGCAAAAAATTTCAGAATTGCACCTTGCAATGCGGAGAAATTACTGTTTGTGCATTTACAATATTCATTGATTTTTGCCATTGAAAAACGTCCAGAAATGATTGAAGCTACTGACTGAATGAAAGGAGCTGGCATCTCACTCTCTTTGAATCTTCTTTATCATGCTAAGAGGAGCAGGAAAAATCAAAAAATTTCAGAATTGCACCTTGCAATGCGGAGAAATTACTGTTTGTGCATTTACAATATTCAATGATTTTTGCCATTGAAAAACATGTTATTCATATACCAGAAATGTTTGAAGCTACTGACTGAATGAAAGGCGCTGGCACCTCACTCTCTTTGAATCTTCTTTATCATGCTAAGAGGAGCGGGAAAAAGCAAAAAATTTCAGAATTGCACCTTGCAATGCGGAGAAATTACTGTTTGTGCATTTACAATATTCATTGATTTTTGCCATTGAAAAACATCCAGAAATGATTGAAGCTACTGACTGAATGAAAGGAGCTGGCATCTCACTCTCTTTGAATGTTCTTTATCATGCTAAGAGGAGCAGGAAAAAGCAAAAAATTTCAGAATTGCACCTTGCAATGCGGAGAAATTACTGTTTGTGCATTTACAATATTCATTGATTTTTGCCATTGAAAAACGTCCAGAAATGATTGAAGCTACTGACTGAATGAAAGGAGCTGGCATCTCACTCTCTTTGAATCTTCTTTATCATGCTAAGAGGAGCAGGAAAAAGCCAAAAATTTCAGAATTGCACCTTGCAATGCGGAGAAATTACAGTTTGTGCATTTACAATATTCATTGATTTTTGCCATTGAAAAACATCCAGAAATGATTGAAGCTACTGACTGAATGAAAGGAGCTGGCATCTCACTCTCTTTGAATATTCTTTATCATGCTAAGAGGAGCAGGAAAAAGCAAAAAATTTCAGAATTGCACCTTGCAATGCGGAGAAATTACTGTTTGTGCATTTACAATATTCATTGATTTTTGCCATTGAAAAACATCATGTTATTCATATACCAGAAATGTTTGAAGCTACTGACTGAATGAAAGGAGCTGGCATCTCACTCTCTTTGAATCTTCTTTATCATGCTAAGAGGAGCAGGAAAAAGCAAAAAATTTCAGAATTGCACCTTGCAATGCGGAGAAATTACTGTTTGTGCATTTACAATATTCATTGATTTTTGCCATTGAAAAACATCATGTTATTCATATACCAGAAATGTTTGAAGCTACTGACTGAATGAAAGGAGCTGGCATCTCACTCTCTTTGAATCTTCTTTATCATGCTAAGAGGAGCAGGAAAAAGCAAAAAATTTCAGAATTGCACCTTGCAATGCGGAGAAATTACTGTTTGTGCATTTACAATATTCATTGATTTTTGCCATTGAAAAACGTCCAGAAATGATTGAAGCTACTGACTGAATGAAAGGAGCTGGCATCTCACTCTCTTTGAATCTTCTTTATCATGCTAAGAGGAGCAGGAAAAAGCAAAAAATTTCAGAATTGCACCTTGCAATGCGGAGAAATTACTGTTTGTGCATTTACAATATTCATTGATTTTTGCCATTGAAAAACGTCCAGAAATGATTGAAGCTACTGACTGAATGAAAGGAGCTGGCATCTCACTCTCTTTGAATCTTCTTTATCATGCTAAGAGGAGCAGGAAAAAGCAAAAAATTTCAGAATTGCACCTTGCAATGCGGAGAAATTACTGTTTGTGCATTTACAATATTCATTGATTTTTGCCATTGAAAAACATCATGTTATTCATATACCAGAAATGTTTGTAGCTACTGACTGAATGAAAGGAGCTGGCATCTCACTCTCTTTGAATCTTCTTTATCATGCTAAGAGGAGCAGGAAAAAGCAAAAAATTTCAGAATTGCACCTTGCAATGCGGAGAAATTACTGTTTGTGCATTTACAATATTCATTGATTTTTGCCATTGAAAAACGTCCAGAAATGATTGAAGCTACTGACTGAATGAAAGGAGCTGGCATCTCACTCTCTTTGAATCTTCTTTATCATGCTAAGAGGAGCAGGAAAAAGCAAAAAATTTCAGAATTGCACCTTGCAATGCGGAGAAATTACTGTTTGTGCATTTACAATATTCATTGATTTTTGCCATTGAAAAACGTCCAGAAATGATTGAAGCTACTGACTGAATGAAAGGAGCTGGCATCTCACTCTCTTTGAATCTTCTTTATCATGCTAAGAGGAGCAGGAAAAAGCAAAAAATTTCAGAATTGCACCTTGCAATGCGGAGAAATTACTCTTTGTGCATTTACAATATTCATTGATTTTTGCCATTGAAAAACATCATGTTATTCATATACCAGAAATGTTTGAAGCTACTGACTGAATGAAAGGAGCTGGCATCTCACTCTCTTTGAATCTTCTTTATCATGCTAAGAGGAGCAGGAAAAAGCAAAAAATTTCAGAATTGCACCTTGCAATGCGGAGAAATTACTGTTTGTGCATTTACAATATTCATTGATTTTTGCCATTGAAAAACGTCCAGAAATGATTGAAGCTACTGACTGAATGAAAGGAGCTGGCATCTCACTCTCTTTGAATCTTCTTTATCATGCTAAGAGGAGCAGGAAAAAGCCAAAAATTTCAGAATTGCACCTTGCAATGCGGAGAAATTACAGTTTGTGCATTTACAATATTCATTGATTTTTGCCATTGAAAAACATCCAGAAATGATTGAAGCTACTGACTGAATGAAAGGAGCTGGCATCTCACTCTCTTTGAATATTCTTTATCATGCTAAGAGGAGCAGGAAAAAGCAAAAAATTTCAGAATTGCACCTTGCAATGCGGAGAAATTACTGTTTGTGCATTTACAATATTCATTGATTTTTGCCATTGAAAAACATCATGTTATTCATATACCAGAAATGTTTGAAGCTACTGACTGAATGAAAGGAGCTGGCATCTCACTCTCTTTGAATCTTCTTTATCATGCTAAGAGGAGCAGGAAAAAGCAAAAAATTTCAGAATTGCACCTTGCAATGCGGAGAAATTACTGTTTGTGCATTTACAATATTCATTGATTTTTGCCATTGAAAAACATCATGTTATTCATATACCAGAAATGTTTGAAGCTACTGACTGAATGAAAGGAGCTGGCATCTCACTCTCTTTGAATCTTCTTTATCATGCTAAGAGGAGCAGGAAAAAGCAAAAAATTTCAGAATTGCACCTTGCAATGCGGAGAAATTACTGTTTGTGCATTTACAATATTCATTGATTTTTGCCATTGAAAAACGTCCAGAAATGATTGAAGCTACTGACTGAATGAAAGGAGCTGGCATCTCACTCTCTTTGAATCTTCTTTATCATGCTAAGAGGAGCAGGAAAAAGCAAAAAATTTCAGAATTGCACCTTGCAATGCGGAGAAATTACTGTTTGTGCATTTACAATATTCATTGATTTTTGCCATTGAAAAACGTCCAGAAATGATTGAAGCTACTGACTGAATGAAAGGAGCTGGCATCTCACTCTCTTTGAATCTTCTTTATCATGCTAAGAGGAGCAGGAAAAAGCAAAAAATTTCAGAATTGCACCTTGCAATGCGGAGAAATTACTGTTTGTGCATTTACAATATTCATTGATTTTTGCCATTGAAAAACATCATGTTATTCATATACCAGAAATGTTTGTAGCTACTGACTGAATGAAAGGAGCTGGCATCTCACTCTCTTTGAATCTTCTTTATCATGCTAAGAGGAGCAGGAAAAAGCAAAAAATTTCAGAATTGCACCTTGCAATGCGGAGAAATTACTGTTTGTGCATTTACAATATTCATTGATTTTTGCCATTGAAAAACGTCCAGAAATGATTGAAGCTACTGACTGAATGAAAGGAGCTGGCATCTCACTCTCTTTGAATCTTCTTTATCATGCTAAGAGGAGCAGGAAAAAGCAAAAAATTTCAGAATTGCACCTTGCAATGCGGAGAAATTACTGTTTGTGCATTTACAATATTCATTGATTTTTGCCATTGAAAAACGTCCAGAAATGATTGAAGCTACTGACTGAATGAAAGGAGCTGGCATCTCACTCTCTTTGAATCTTCTTTATCATGCTAAGAGGAGCAGGAAAAAGCAAAAAATTTCAGAATTGCACCTTGCAATGCGGAGAAATTACTCTTTGTGCATTTACAATATTCATTGATTTTTGCCATTGAAAAACATCATGTTATTCATATACCAGAAATGTTTGAAGCTACTGACTGAATGAAAGGAGCTGGCATCTCACTCTCTTTGAATCTTCTTTATCATGCTAAGAGGAGCAGGAAAAAGCAAAAAATTTCAGAATTGCACCTTGCAATGCGGAGAAATTACTGTTTGTGCATTTACAATATTCATTGATTTTTGCCATTGAAAAACATCATGTTATTCATATAAGAGAAATGTTTGAAGCTACTGACTGAATGAAAGGAGCTGGCATCTCACTCTCTTTGAATCTTCTTTATCATGCTAAGAGGAGCAGGAAAAAGCAAAAAATTTCAGAATTGCACCTTGCAATGTGGAGAAATTACTGTTTGTGCATTTACAATATTCATTGATTTTTACCATTGAAAAACGTCCAGAAATGATTGAAGCTACTGACTGAATGAAAGTAGCTGGCATCTCACTCTCTTTGAATCTTCTTTATCATGCTAAGAGGAGCAGGAAAAAGCAAAAAATTTCAGACTTGCACCTTGCAATGCGGAGAAATTACTGTTTGTGCATTTACAATATTCATTGATTTTTGCCATTGAAAAACATCATGTTATTCATATACCAGAAATGTTTGAAGCTACTGACTGAATGAAAGGAGCTGACATCTCACTCTCTTTGAATCTTCTTTATCATGCTAAGAGGAGCAGGAAAAAGCAAAAAATTTCAGAATTGCACCTTGCAATGCGGAGAAATTACTGTTTGTGCATTTACAATATTCATTGATTTTTGCCATTGAAAAACGTCCAGAAATGATTGAAGCTACTGACTGAATGAAAGGAGCTGGCATCTCACTCTCTTTGAATCTTCTTTATCATGCTAAGAGGAGCAGGAAAAAGCAAAAAATTTCAGAATTGCACCTTGCAATGCGGAGAAATTACTGTTTGTGCATTTACAATATTCATTGATTTTTGCCATTGAAAAACGTCCAGAAATGATTGAAGCTACTGACTGAATGAAAGGAGCTGGCATCTCACTCTCTTTGAATCTTCTTTATCATGCTAAGAGGAGCAGGAAAAATCAAAAAATTTCAGAATTGCACCTTGCAATGCGGAGAAATTACTGTTTGTGCATTTACAATATTCAATGATTTTTGCCATTGAAAAACATGTTATTCATATACCAGAAATGTTTGAAGCTACTGACTGAATGAAAGGAGCTGGCACCTCACTCTCTTTGAATCTTCTTTATCATGCTAAGAGGAGCGGGAAAAAGCAAAAAATTTCAGAATTGCACCTTGCAATGCGGAGAAATTACTGTTTGTGCATTTACAATATTCATTGATTTTTGCCATTGAAAAACATCCAGAAATGATTGAAGCTACTGACTGAATGAAAGGAGCTGGCATCTCACTCTCTTTGAATGTTCTTTATCATGCTAAGAGGAGCAGGAAAAAGCAAAAAATTTCAGAATTGCACCTTGCAATGCGGAGAAATTACTGTTTGTGCATTTACAATATTCATTGATTTTTGCCATTGAAAAACGTCCAGAAATGATTGAAGCTACTGACTGAATGAAAGGAGCTGGCATCTCACTCTCTTTGAATCTTCTTTATCATGCTAAGAGGAGCAGGAAAAAGCCAAAAATTTCAGAATTGCACCTTGCAATGCGGAGAAATTACAGTTTGTGCATTTACAATATTCATTGATTTTTGCCATTGAAAAACATCCAGAAATGATTGAAGCTACTGACTGAATGAAAGGAGCTGGCATCTCACTCTCTTTGAATATTCTTTATCATGCTAAGAGGAGCAGGAAAAAGCAAAAAATTTCAGAATTGCACCTTGCAATGCGGAGAAATTACTGTTTGTGCATTTACAATATTCATTGATTTTTGCCATTGAAAAACATCATGTTATTCATATACCAGAAATGTTTGAAGCTACTGACTGAATGAAAGGAGCTGGCATCTCACTCTCTTTGAATCTTCTTTATCATGCTAAGAGGAGCAGGAAAAAGCAAAAAATTTCAGAATTGCACCTTGCAATGCGGAGAAATTACTGTTTGTGCATTTACAATATTCATTGATTTTTGCCATTGAAAAACATCATGTTATTCATATACCAGAAATGTTTGAAGCTACTGACTGAATGAAAGGAGCTGGCATCTCACTCTCTTTGAATCTTCTTTATCATGCTAAGAGGAGCAGGAAAAAGCAAAAAATTTCAGAATTGCACCTTGCAATGTGGAGAAATTACTGTTTGTGCATTTACAATATTCATTGATTTTTACCATTGAAAAACGTCCAGAAATGATTGAAGCTACTGACTGAATGAAAGTAGCTGGCATCTCACTCTCTTTGAATCTTCTTTATCATGCTAAGAGGAGCAGGAAAAAGCAAAAAATTTCAGAATTGCACCTTGCAATGCAGAGAAATTACTGTTTGTGCATTTACAATATTCATTGATTTTTGCCATTGAAAAACATCATGTTATTCATATACCAGAAATGTTTGAAGCTACTGACTGAATGAAAGGAGCTGGCATCTCACTCTCTTTGAATCTTCTTTATCATGCTAAGAGGAGCAGGAAAAAGCAAAAAATTTCAGAATTGCACCTTGCAATGTGGAGAAATTACTGTTTGTGCATTTACAATATTCATTGATTTTTACCATTGAAAAACGTCCAGAAATGATTGAAGCTACTGACTGAATGAAAGTAGCTGGCATCTCACTCTCTTTGAATCTTCTTTATCATGCTAAGAGGAGCAGGAAAAAGCAAAAAATTTCAGACTTGCACCTTGCAATGCGGAGAAATTACTGTTTGTGCATTTACAATATTCATTGATTTTTGCCATTGAAAAACATCATGTTATTCATATACCAGAAATGTTTGAAGCTACTGACTGAATGAAAGGAGCTGGCATCTCACTCTCTTTGAATCTTCTTTATCATGCTAAGAGGAGCAGGAAAAAGCAAAAAATTTCAGAATTGCACCTTGCAATGCGGAGAAATTACTGTTTGTGCATTTACAATATTCATTGATTTTTGCCATTGAAAAACGTCCAGAAATGATTGAAGCTACTGACTGAATGAAAGGAGCTGGCATCTCACTCTCTTTGAATCTTGTTTATCATGCTAAGAGGAGCAGGAAAAAGCAAAAAATTTCAGAATTGCACCTTGCAATGCGGAGAAATTACTGTTTGTGCATTTACAATATTCATTGATTTTTGCCATTGAAAAACGTCCAGAAATGATTGAAGCTACTGACTGAATGAAAGGAGCTGGCATCTCACTCTCTTTGAATCTTCTTTATCATGCTAAGAGGAGCAGGAAAAAGCAAAACATTTCAGAATTGCACCTTGCAATGCGGAGAAATTACTGTTTGTGCATTTACAATATTCATTGATTTTTGCCATTGAAAAACATCATGTTATTCATATACCAGAAATGATTGAAGCTACTGACTGAATGAAAGGAGCTGGCATCTCACTCTCTTTGAATCTTCTTTATCATGCTAAGAGGAGCAGGAAAAAGCAAAAAATTTCAGAATTGCACCTTGCAATGCGGAGAAATTACTGTTTGTGCATTTACAATATTCATTGATTTTTGCCATTGAAAAACGTCCAGAAATGATTGAAGCTACTGACTGAATGAAAGGAACTGGCATCTCACTCTCTTTGAATCTTCTTTATCATGCTAAGAGGAGCAGGAAAAAGCAAAAAATTTCAGAATTGCACCTTGCAATGCGGAGAAATTACTGTTTGTGCATTTACAAAATTCATTGATTTTTGCCATTGAAAAACATCATGTTATTCATATACCAGAAATGTTTGAAGCTACTGACTGAATGAAAGGAGCTGACATCTCACTCTCTTTGAATCTTCTTTATCATGCTAAGAGGAGCAGGAAAAAGCAAAAAATTTCAGAATTGCACCTTGCAATGCGGAGAAATTACTGTTTGTGCATTTACAATATTCATTGATTTTTGCCATTGAAAAACATCATGTTATTCATATACCAGAAATGTTTGAAGCTACTGACTGAATGAAAGGAGTTGGCATCTCACTCTCTTTGAATCTTCTTTATCATGCTAAGAGGAGCAGGAAAAAGCAAAAAATTTCAGAATTGCACCTTGCAATGTGGAGAAATTACTGTTTGTGCATTTACAATATTCATTGATTTTTACCATTGAAAAACGTCCAGAAATGATTGAAGCTACTGACTGAATGAAAGTAGCTGGCATCTCACTCTCTTTGAATCTTCTTTATCATGCTAAGAGGAGCAGGAAAAAGCAAAAAATTTCAGACTTGCACCTTGCAATGCGGAGAAATTACTGTTTGTGCATTTACAATATTCATTGATTTTTGCCATTGAAAAACATCATGTTATTCATATACCAGAAATGTTTGAAGCTACTGACTGAATGAAAGGAGCTGGCATATCACTCTCTTTGAATCTTCTTTATCATGCTAAGAGGAGCAGGAAAAAGCAAAAAATTTCAGAATTGCACCTTGCAATGCGGAGAAATTACTGTTTGTGCATTTACAATATTCATTGATTTTTGCCATTGAAAAACGTCCAGAAATGATTGAAGCTACTGACTGAATGAAAGGAGCTGGCAGCTCACTCTCTTTGAATCTTCTTTATCATGCTAAGAGGAGCAGGAAAAAGCAAAAAATTTCAGAATTGCACCTTGCAATGCGGAGAAATTACTGTTTGTGCATTTACAATATTCATTGATTTTTGCCATTGAAAAACGTCCAGAAATGATTGAAGCTACTGACTGAATGAAAGGAGCTGGCATCTCACTCTCTTTGAATCTTCTTTATCATGCTAAGAGGAGCAGGAAAAATCAAAAAATTTCAGAATTGCACCTTGCAATGCGGAGAAATTACTGTTTGTGCATTTACAATATTCAATGATTTTTGCCATTGAAAAACATGTTATTCATATACCAGAAATGTTTGAAGCTACTGACTGAATGAAAGGAGCTGGCACCTCACTCTCTTTGAATCTTCTTTATCATGCTAAGAGGAGCGGGAAAAAGCAAAAAATTTCAGAATTGCACCTTGCAATGCGGAGAAATTACTGTTTGTGCATTTACAATATTCATTGATTTTTGCCATTGAAAAACATCCAGAAATGATTGAAGCTACTGACTGAATGAAAGGAGCTGGCATCTCACTCTCTTTGAATCTTCTTTATCATGCTAAGAGGAGCAGGAAAAAGCAAAAAATTTCAGAATTGCACCTTGCAATGCGGAGAAATTACTGTTTGTGCATTTACAATATTCATTGATTTTTGCCATTGAAAAACGTCCAGAAATGATTGAAGCTACTGACTGAATGAAAGGAGCTGGCATCTCACTCTCTTTGAATCTTCTTTATCATGCTAAGAGGAGCAGGAAAAAGCAAAAAATTTCAGAATTGCACCTTGCAATGCGGAGAAATTACTGTTTGTGCATTTACAATATTCATTGATTTTTGCAATTGAAAAACGTCCAGAAATGATTGAAGCTACTGACTGAATGAAAGGAGCTGGCATCTCACTCTCTTTGAATCTTCTTTATCATGCTAAGAGGAGCAGGAAAAAGCAAAAAATTTCAGAATTGCACCTTGCAATGCGGAGAAATTACTCTTTGTGCATTTACAATATTCATTGATTTTTGCCATTGAAAAACATCATGTTATTCATATACCAGAAATGTTTGAAGCTACTGACTGAATGAAAGGAGCTGGCATCTCACTCTCTTTGAATCTTCTTTATCATGCTAAGAGGAGCAGGAAAAAGCAAAAAATTTCAGAATTGCACCTTGCAATGCGGAGAAATTACTGTTTGTGCATTTACAATATTCATTGATTTTTGCCATTGAAAAACATCATGTTATTCATATACCAGAAATGTTTGAAGCTACTGACTGAATGAAAGTAGCTGGCATCTCACTCTCTTTGAATCTTCTTTATCATGCTAAGAGGAGCAGGAAAAAGCAAAAAATTTCAGAATTGCACCTTGCAATGTGGAGAAATTACTGTTTGTGCATTTACAATATTCATTGATTTTTACCATTGAAAAACGTCCAGAAATGATTGAAGCTACTGACTGAATGAAAGTAGCTGGCATCTCACTCTCTTTGAATCTTCTTTATCATGCTAAGAGGAGCAGGAAAAAGCAAAAAATTTCAGACTTGCACCTTGCAATGCGGAGAAATTACTGTTTGTGCATTTACAATATTCATTGATTTTTGCCATTGAAAAACATCATGTTATTCATATACCAGAAATGTTTGAAGCTACTGACTGAATGAAAGGAGCTGGCATCTCACTCTCTTTGAATCTTCTTTATCATGCTAAGAGGAGCAGGAAAAAGCAAAAAATTTCAGAATTGCACCTTGCAATGCGGAGAAATTACTGTTTGTGCATTTACAATATTTATTGATTTTTGCCATTGAAAAACGTCCAGAAATGATTGAAGCTACTGACTGAATGAAAGGAGCTGGCATCTCACTCTCTTTGAATCTTCTTTATCATGCTAAGAGGAGCAGGAAAAAGCAAAAAATTTCAGAATTGCACCTTGCAATGCGGAGAAATTACTGTTTGTGCATTTACAATATTCATTGATTTTTGCCATTGAAAAACATCATGTTATTCATATACCAGAAATGTTTGTAGCTACTGACTGAATGAAAGGAGCTGGCATCTCACTCTCTTTGAATCTTCTTTATCATGCTAAGAGTAGCAGGAAAAAGCAAAAATTTCAGAATTGCACCTTGCAATGTGGAGAAATTACTGTTTGTGCATTTACAATATTCATTGATTTTTGCCATTGAAAAACGTCCAGAAATGATTGAAGCTACTGACTGAATGAAAGGAGCTGGCATCTCACTCTCTTTGAATCTTCTTTATCATGCTAAGAGGAGCAGGAAAAAGCAAAACATTTCAGAATTGCACCTTGCAATGCGGAGAAATTACTGTTTGTGCATTTACAATATTCATTGATTTTTGCCATTGAAAAACATCATGTTATTCATATACCAGAAATGATTGAAGCTACTGACTGAATGAAAGGAGCTGGCATCTCACTCTCTTTGAATCTTCTTTATCATGCTAAGAGGAGCAGGAAAAAGCAAAAAATTTCAGAATTGCACCTTGCAATGCGGAGAAATTACTGTTTGTGCATTTACAATATTCATTGATTTTTGCCATTGAAAAACGTCCAGAAATGATTGAAGCTACTGACTGAATGAAAGGAACTGGCATCTCACTCTCTTTGAATCTTCTTTATCATGCTAAGAGGAGCAGGAAAAAGCAAAAAATTTCAGAATTGCACCTTGCAATGCGGAGAAATTACTGTTTGTGCATTTACAAAATTCATTGATTTTTGCCATTGAAAAACATCATGTTATTCATATACCAGAAATGTTTGAAGCTACTGACTGAATGAAAGGAGCTGACATCTCACTCTCTTTGAATCTTCTTTATCATGCTAAGAGGAGCAGGAAAAAGCAAAAAATTTCAGAATTGCACCTTGCAATGCGGAGAAATTACTGTTTGTGCATTTACAATATTCATTGATTTTTGCCATTGAAAAACATCATGTTATTCATATACCAGAAATGTTTGAAGCTACTGACTGAATGAAAGGAGTTGGCATCTCACTCTCTTTGAATCTTCTTTATCATGCTAAGAGGAGCAGGAAAAAGCAAAAAATTTCAGAATTGCACCTTGCAATGTGGAGAAATTACTGTTTGTGCATTTACAATATTCATTGATTTTTACCATTGAAAAACGTCCAGAAATGATTGAAGCTACTGACTGAATGAAAGTAGCTGGCATCTCACTCTCTTTGAATCTTCTTTATCATGCTAAGAGGAGCAGGAAAAAGCAAAAAATTTCAGACTTGCACCTTGCAATGCGGAGAAATTACTGTTTGTGCATTTACAATATTCATTGATTTTTGCCATTGAAAAACATCATGTTATTCATATACCAGAAATGTTTGAAGCTACTGACTGAATGAAAGGAGCTGGCATATCACTCTCTTTGAATCTTCTTTATCATGCTAAGAGGAGCAGGAAAAAGCAAAAAATTTCAGAATTGCACCTTGCAATGCGGAGAAATTACTGTTTGTGCATTTACAATATTCATTGATTTTTGCCATTGAAAAACGTCCAGAAATGATTGAAGCTACTGACTGAATGAAAGGAGCTGGCAGCTCACTCTCTTTGAATCTTCTTTATCATGCTAAGAGGAGCAGGAAAAAGCAAAAAATTTCAGAATTGCACCTTGCAATGCGGAGAAATTACTGTTTGTGCATTTACAATATTCATTGATTTTTGCCATTGAAAAACGTCCAGAAATGATTGAAGCTACTGACTGAATGAAAGGAGCTGGCATCTCACTCTCTTTGAATCTTCTTTATCATGCTAAGAGGAGCAGGAAAAATCAAAAAATTTCAGAATTGCACCTTGCAATGCGGAGAAATTACTGTTTGTGCATTTACAATATTCAATGATTTTTGCCATTGAAAAACATGTTATTCATATACCAGAAATGTTTGAAGCTACTGACTGAATGAAAGGAGCTGGCACCTCACTCTCTTTGAATCTTCTTTATCATGCTAAGAGGAGCGGGAAAAAGCAAAAAATTTCAGAATTGCACCTTGCAATGCGGAGAAATTACTGTTTGTGCATTTACAATATTCATTGATTTTTGCCATTGAAAAACATCCAGAAATGATTGAAGCTACTGACTGAATGAAAGGAGCTGGCATCTCACTCTCTTTGAATCTTCTTTATCATGCTAAGAGGAGCAGGAAAAAGCAAAAAATTTCAGAATTGCACCTTGCAATGCGGAGAAATTACTGTTTGTGCATTTACAATATTCATTGATTTTTGCCATTGAAAAACGTCCAGAAATGATTGAAGCTACTGACTGAATGAAAGGAGCTGGCATCTCACTCTCTTTGAATCTTCTTTATCATGCTAAGAGGAGCAGGAAAAAGCAAAAAATTTCAGAATTGCACCTTGCAATGCGGAGAAATTACTGTTTGTGCATTTACAATATTCATTGATTTTTGCAATTGAAAAACGTCCAGAAATGATTGAAGCTACTGACTGAATGAAAGGAGCTGGCATCTCACTCTCTTTGAATCTTCTTTATCATGCTAAGAGGAGCAGGAAAAAGCAAAAAATTTCAGAATTGCACCTTGCAATGCGGAGAAATTACTCTTTGTGCATTTACAATATTCATTGATTTTTGCCATTGAAAAACATCATGTTATTCATATACCAGAAATGTTTGAAGCTACTGACTGAATGAAAGGAGCTGGCATCTCACTCTCTTTGAATCTTCTTTATCATGCTAAGAGGAGCAGGAAAAAGCAAAAAATTTCAGAATTGCACCTTGCAATGCGGAGAAATTACTGTTTGTGCATTTACAATATTCATTGATTTTTGCCATTGAAAAACATCATGTTATTCATATACCAGAAATGTTTGAAGCTACTGACTGAATGAAAGTAGCTGGCATCTCACTCTCTTTGAATCTTCTTTATCATGCTAAGAGGAGCAGGAAAAAGCAAAAAATTTCAGAATTGCACCTTGCAATGTGGAGAAATTACTGTTTGTGCATTTACAATATTCATTGATTTTTACCATTGAAAAACGTCCAGAAATGATTGAAGCTACTGACTGAATGAAAGTAGCTGGCATCTCACTCTCTTTGAATCTTCTTTATCATGCTAAGAGGAGCAGGAAAAAGCAAAAAATTTCAGACTTGCACCTTGCAATGCGGAGAAATTACTGTTTGTGCATTTACAATATTCATTGATTTTTGCCATTGAAAAACATCATGTTATTCATATACCAGAAATGTTTGAAGCTACTGACTGAATGAAAGGAGCTGGCATCTCACTCTCTTTGAATCTTCTTTATCATGCTAAGAGGAGCAGGAAAAAGCAAAAAATTTCAGAATTGCACCTTGCAATGCGGAGAAATTACTGTTTGTGCATTTACAATATTTATTGATTTTTGCCATTGAAAAACGTCCAGAAATGATTGAAGCTACTGACTGAATGAAAGGAGCTGGCATCTCACTCTCTTTGAATCTTCTTTATCATGCTAAGAGGAGCAGGAAAAAGCAAAAAATTTCAGAATTGCACCTTGCAATGCGGAGAAATTACTGTTTGTGCATTTACAATATTCATTGATTTTTGCCATTGAAAAACATCATGTTATTCATATACCAGAAATGTTTGTAGCTACTGACTGAATGAAAGGAGCTGGCATCTCACTCTCTTTGAATCTTCTTTATCATGCTAAGAGTAGCAGGAAAAAGCAAAAAATTTCAGAATTGCACCTTGCAATGTGGAGAAATTACTGTTTGTGCATTTACAATATTCATTGATTTTTGCCATTGAAAAACGTCCAGAAATGATTGAAGCTACTGACTGAATGAAAGGAGCTGGCATCTCACTCTCTTTGAATCTTCTTTATCATGCTAAGAGGAGCAGGAAAAAGCAAAAAATTTCAGAATTGCACCTTGCAATGCGGAGAAATTACTGTTTGTGCATTTACAATATTCATTGATTTTTGCCATTGAAAAACGTCCAGAAATGATTGAAGCTACTGACTGAATGAAAGGAGCTGGCATCTCACTCTCTTTGAATCTTCTTTATCATGCTAAGAGGAGCAGGAAAAAGCAAAAAATTTCAGAATTGCACCTTGCAATGCGGAGAAATTACTCTTTGTGCATTTACAATATTCATTGATTTTTGCCATTGAAAAACATCATGTTATTCATATACCAGAAATGTTTGAAGCTACTGACTGAATGAAAGGAGCTGGCATCTCACTCTCTTTGAATCTTCTTTATCATGCTAAGAGGAGCAGGAAAAAGCAAAAAATTTCAGAATTGCACCTTGCAATGCGGAGAAATTACTGTTTGTGCATTTACAATATTCATTGATTTTTGCCATTGAAAAACATCATGTTATTCATATACCAGAAATGTTTGAAGCTACTGACTGAATGAAAGGAGCTGGCATCTCACTCTCTTTGAATCTTCTTTATCATGCTAAGAGGAGCAGGAAAAAGCAAAAAACTTCAGAATTGCACCTTGCAATGTGGAGAAATTACTGTTTGTGCATTTACAATATTCATTGATTTTTACCATTGAAAAACGTCCAGAAATGATTGAAGCTACTGACTGAATGAAAGTAACTGGCATCTCACTCTCTTTGAATCTTCTTTATCATGCTAAGAGGAGCAGGAAAAAGCAAAAAATTTCAGACTTGCACCTTGCAATGCGGAGAAATTACTG